>NC_089844.1:89048814-89276314 GCF_035609145.1 Eleutherodactylus coqui
AGTATGCTCGCTCATCTCTAGTGCTTAGGATTCAGGTTACTGTGGTCCCTTGGGTAGGAGTTACAGTCAGTCTCTTTGGCTACAATATGATGCAGACACAGATAAAATCTGTCCCTTTCTCTCCCTGTAAATAATGTAGGCACAGATTGTGTTGCCTCCCTGTCTCCTCTTGTAAAATATGCAGAAACAGATAATACTACCTTCCTTATCGATAATAAAAACACAGGTAGTATTGTCTCCTTGTATACTATGTAGAAACAAATGTTACTCTCTCTGCCTCCTCTTTTTTTAAAAAGTGTAGGCACAGATAGTACTGCCTCCTTGTCTCTTCTTGTAAATTTAGTAGAAACAGATATTTCTATCTCCCAGCTTCTTGTTCGTCATTCAGTTTCAGTTTCAGCTGGCATAAAAATCGGCTCATGCACTCGTCGGTCAGATAAAACACTGCTCGTTCACTTAAGCAAACGAAAATCGTTTGATTCTTCTTATGTGTAAGAGAGGCATTAGTTAGCCGTAGTCATGATAATGTAGCGGTACTGTGAAAGTTTGATTGTTTTCAGAACTATTTCCTCAAATTGTATAACCTTGTTCCTTTTCAGTTCATTAGTTAAAATAAAAATTTGTTATTGTTGTAACTCCGTAGCGTGCATCATATTCCGCAACCTGTGTCACATCCCACCAACCGCGCCATCTGTATTGGCCATGACAGAGAATGGGGCTGGCTTTATTATTAAGATGAGTGTAACAGCTAGCCTCCTGAAAATGCATGAAGGGCACAGAGAGAGTCTATACAACATGATTCGCTGACGAAACTGGGGCAAAAGTGGAGGTTCTGACACCGCAGATCTGGATAAAGATTTAGCTGCTCTGCACAACTCCTTTAACTCTTTAGGGACCAGCGTGTTTTGGTCCTAAAGGACCAGACACTTTTGAGGGATTTTACCCATATAGTGGTCTTACTACCCTATTGTTTTTTCTTCAGATACGCAAAATTAATTTTGTTGCATTTTTTTTCTGTGACATCTAGGACTATTATTATATATTTTTTTCACAGAATTTTTTACAGTTTTTTAGTTTTATTAGGGGTAAAAAGCTAAAATAGATTTTTTTTTTAAATTTATAGTTGTTTATTTTTAAAATTAGTATATTTATGCTAATATAAAATACGGGAATGGGTTCCTCATTTTGTTTCAGATGTTTTGATATATAATTTGAATAGTCTTGGATTACAGTGCGCATATAGCAACGGTTTAGGTTGGCGTCAGTGGTGGTCTTTTTTATGTATATATTTTTATTTTATTCTGTAATTTTTCTTTTACCTATTTTTGTAACAATTTTGTTTTACTATCTACGTCCCACATGACATTATATAAAAGCTCTGGGGATCATTCACATTGTATTTTTTATTTTATTTTATACTTTTCAAACTGTAGCTGGGGCATCAGTTACAGGAACAAAAAAAACATTCCCTCGTACTTACATCAATCACTAACAGAGCTGTTCAGGGACCCTACAACTCTGCTGTAAGAGAGGGCACTTGGCGGGCATGTGATCGCTGGGTCGCAAAGTTGAACAAATACTTCCGCTTTCACTTTTTAAGGAATAGCACTCATTGAGCGCTATGTAGCCTGGAAAGGAGAAGGCAGAAGCAATTAAAAAACACTTCTCCTCTAGGTCCTTGGCTGTGTCTGACAGCTGAGGACCCGACCTGCTTGATTGCAGGAGCAGAGGCTTTAATCCTACGCCGTACTTCTACTACCTTCTGGAATTAAAACCTGGGACCAAGTGCCGTATATTTACTGCACTGGGTACTTAAGGGGTTGAATACAGCTCGTATCCCAATTTTACTATTAAAAAAAAGAAAGCAAACATAATAAATAGAGATGAGCGAGCACCAAAATGCTCGGGTGCTCGTTACTCGGGACGAAATTATCGCGATGCTCGAGGGTTCGTTTCGAGTAACGAACCCCATTGAAGTCAATGGGCGACCCGAGCATTTTTGTATATCGCCGATGCTCGCTAAGGTTTTCATTTGTGAAAATCTGGGCAATTCAAGAAAGTGATGGGAACGACACAGCAACGGATAGGGCAGGCGAGGGGCTACATGTTGGGCTGCATCTCAAGTTCCCAGGTCCCACTATTAAGCCACAATAGTGGCAAGAGTGCCCCCCCCCTCCCAACAACTTTTACTTCTGAAAAGGCCTCATTATAGCAATGCATACCTTAGCTAAGCACCACACTACCTCCAACAAAGCACAATCACTGCCTGCATGACACTCCACTGCCACTTCTCCTGGGTTACATGCTGCCCCCCCCCCCCCCCTGCACGACCCAGTGTCCACAGCGCACACCAAATTGTCCCTGCGCAGCCTTCAGCTGCCCTCATGCCACACCACCCTCATGTCTATTTAGAAGTGCGTCTGCCATGAGGAGGAACCGCAGGCACACACTGCAGAGGGTTGGCACGGCTAGGCAGCGACCCTCTTTAAAAGGGGCGGGGCGATAGCCCACAATGCTGTACAGAAGCAATGAGAAATATAATCCTGTGCCACTGCCATCAGGAGCTGCACACGTGGGCATAGCAATGGGGAACCTATGTGCCACACACTATTCATTCTGTCAAGGTGTCTGCATGCCCCAGTCAGACCGCGGTTTTTTATAAATAGTCACAGGCAGGTACAACTCCGCAATGGGAATTCCGTGTGCACCCACACCATGGGTGGCACCTTGGAACCCACCGGCTGTACATAAATGTATCCCATTGCAGTGCCCATCACAGCTGAGGTAACGTCCGATTAAATGCAGGTGGGCTTCGGCCCACACTGCATGCCCCAGTCAGACTGGGGTTCTTTAGAAGTGGACACATGCAGTTACAACTCCGTGTGGACCGACAGCATGGGTGGGTGTCAGGAAGCCACCGGCGGTACATAAATATATCCCACTGCATTGCCCAGCACAGCTGATGTAATGTCAGCTTTAATGCAGGTGGGCAAAAAATTAATTGGATTACACTGTAGGCGAGGGCCCCAAAAAATTGGTGTACAAACAGTACTAATGTACGTCAGAAAAATTGCCCATGCCCAACCAAGAGGGCAGGTGAAACCCATTAATCGCTTTGGTTAATGTGGCTTAATTTGTAACGAGGCCTGGAGGCAGCCCAGTTAAAATAAAAATTGGTTCAGGTGAAAGTTTCAACGCTTTAATGATCATTGAAACGTATAAAAATTGTTTACAAAAATTATATGACTGAGCCTTGTGGGCCTAAGAAAAATTGCCCGTTCGGCGTGATTACGTGAGGTTTCAGGAGGAGGAGCAGGAGGAGGAGGATGAATATTATACACAGATTGATGAAGCTAAAAGGTCCACGTTTTTGATGGTGATAGAGAACAATGCTTCCATCCGCGGGTGCAGCCTACGTATTGCTTAGGTATCGCTGCTGTCCGCTGGTGAAGAAGAGAAGTCTGGGGAAATCCAGGCTTTGTTCATCTTGATGAGTGTAAGCCTGTCGGCACTGTCGGTTGACAGGCGGGTATGCTTATCTGTGATGATTCCCCCAGCCGCACTAAACACCCTCTCTGACAAGACGCTAGCCGCAGGACAAGCAAGCACCTCCAGGACATACAGTGCGAGTTCAGGCCACGTGTCCAGCTTCGACACCCAGTAGTTGTAGGGGGCAGAGGCGTCACGGAGGACGGTCGTGCGATCGGCTACGTACTCCCTCACCATCCTTTTACAGTGCTCCCGCCGACTCAGCCTTGACTGGGGAGCGGTGACACAGTCTTGCTGGGGAGCCAGAAAGCTGTAAAAGGCCTTAGAGAGTGTTCCCCTGCTGTGCTGTACATGCTGCCTGATCTCTGCGCCTCCCCTGCTACCTGGCCCTCGGAACTGCGCCTTCTGCCACTAGCGCTGTCGGATGGGAATTTTACCATCAGTTTGTCCGCCAGGGTCCTGTGGTATAGCATCACTCTCGAACCCCTTTCCTCTTCGGGTATGAGAGTAGAAAGGTTCTCCTTATACCGTGGGTCGAGCAGTGTGTACACCCAGTAATCCGTAGTGGCCAGAATGCGTGTAACGCGAGGGTCACGAGAAAGGCATCCTAACATGAAGTCAGCCATGTGTGCCAGGGTACCTGTACGCAACACATGGCTGTCCTCACTAGGAAGATCACTTTCAGGATCCTCCTCCTCCTCCTCCTCCTCACGCCATAAACGCTGAAAGGATGACAGGCAAGCAGCATGGGTACCCTCAGTAGTGGGCCAAGCTGTCTCTTCCCCCTCCTCCTCATCCTCCTCATGCTCCTCCTCCTCCTCCTCAACGCGCTGAGATATAGACAGGAGGGTGGTCTGACTATCCAGCGACATACTGTCTTCCCCCGCCTCTGTTTCCGAGCGCAAAGCGTCTGCCTTTATGCTTTGCAGGGAACTTCTCAAGAGGCATAGCAGAGGAATGGTGACGCTAATGATTGCAGCATCGCCGCTCACCATCTGGGTAGACTCCTCAAAGTTTCCAAGGACCTGGCAGATGTCTGCCAACCAGGCCCACTCTTCTGTAAAGAATTGAGGAGGCTGACTCCCACTGCGCCGCCCATGTTGGAGTTGGTATTCCACTATAGCTCTACGCTACTCATAGAGCCTGGCCAACATATGGAGCGTAGAGTTCCACCGTGTGGGCACGTCGCACAGCAGTCGGTGCACTGGCAGATGAAACCGATGTTGCAGGGTGCGCAGGGTGGCAGCGTCCGTGTGGGACTTGTGGAAAAGTGCGCAGAGCCAGCGCACCTTTCCGAGCAGGTCTGACAAGCATGGGTAGCTTTTCAGAAAGCGCTGAACCACCAAATTAAAGACGTCGGCCAGGCATGGCACGTGCATGAGGCTGCCGAGCTGCAGAGCCGCCACCAGGTTACGGCCGTTGTCACACACGACCATGCCCAGTTGGAGGCTCAGCGGCGCAAGCCAGCTGTCGGTCTGCTCTGTCAGACCCTGCAGCAGTTCGTGGGCCATGTGCCTCTTCTCTCCTAAGCTGAGTAGTTTCAGCACGGACTGCTGACGCTTGCCCACCGCTGTGCTGCCACGCCGCGCGACACCGACTGCTGGCGACGTGCTGCTGCTGACACATCTTGATTGCGAGACAGAGGTTGCGTAGGAGGAGGAGGAGGAGGGTGGTTTAGTGGAGGAAGCATACACCTCCGCAGATACCACCACCGAGCTGGGGCCCGCAATTCTGGGGGTGGGTAGGACTTGAGCGGTCCCAGGCTCTGACTCTGTCCCAGCCTCCACTAAATTCACCCAATGTGCCGTCAGGGAGATATAGTGGCCCTGCCCGCCTGTGCTTGTCCACGTGTCCGTTGTTAAGTGGACCTTGGCAGTAACCACGTTGGTGAGGGCGCGTACAATGTTGCGGGAGACGTGGTCGTGCAGGGCTGGGACGGCACATCGGGAAAAGTAGTGGCAACTGGGAACTGAGTAGCGCGGGGCCGCCGCCGCCATCATACCTTTGAAAGCCTCCGTTTCCACAACCCTATACAGCAGCATCTCAAGGCTGATAAATTTGGCTATGTGCACGTTTAACGCTTGAGTGTGCGGGTGCGTGGCGGCGTACTTGCGCTTGCGCTCAAACACTTGTGCTAGCGACGGCTGGACGGTGCGGTGCGAGACATTGGTGGATTGGGCCGAGGACAGCGGAGGTGAGGGTGTGGGTGCAGGCCAGGAAACGGTAGTGCCTGTGTCCTCAGAGCGGGGTTGGATCTCAGTGGCAGGTTGGGGCACAGGGGGAGAGGCAGCGGTGCAAACCGGAGGCGGTGAACGGCCTTCGTCCCACCTTGTGGGGTGCTTGGCCATCATATGTCTGCGCATGCTGGTGGTGGTGAGGCTGGTGGTGGTGGCTCCCCGGCTGATCTTGGCGCGACAAAGGTTGCACACCACCGTTCGTCGGTCGTCTGCACTCTCAGTGAAAAACTGCCAGACCTTTGAGCACCTCGGCCTCTGCAGGGTGGCATGGCGCGAGGGGGCGCTTTGGGAAACAGTTGGTGGATTATTCGGTCTGGCCCTGCCTCTACCCCTGGCCACCGCACTGCCTCTTCCAACCTGCCCTGCTGCTGCACTTGCCTCCCCCTCTGAAGACCTGTCCTCAGTAGGCGTAGCAAACCAGGTGGGGTCAGTCACCTCATCGTCCTGCTGCTCTTCCTCCGAATCCTCTGTGCGCTCCTCCCTCGGACTTACTCCAATTTCTACTACCTGAGTGATAGACAACTGTGTCTCATCATCATCGTCCTCCTCACCCACTGAAAGCTCTTGAGACAGTTGCCGGAAGTCCCCAGCCTCATCCCCCGGACCCCGGGAACTTTCCAAAGGTTGGGCATCGGTCACGACAAACTTCTCCAGTGGGAGAGGAACCATTGCTGGCCATTCTGGGCAGGGGCCCGGGAACAGTTCCTGGGAGTCTGCCTGCTCCTCAGAATGTGTCGTTGTAATGGAGTGAGGAGGCTGGGAGGAAGGAGGAGCAGCAGCCAGAGGATTCAGAGTTGCAGCAGTGGATGGCGCAGAATTCTGGGTGGTCGATAGATTCCACGACAGGACCTGCTCACACTCCTCATTTTCCAATAAAGGTCTACCACGTGGACCCATTAATTGTGAGATGAATGTGGGGACGCCAGAAACGTGCCTCTCTCCTAATCCCGCATTAGTCGGCTGCGATACACCTGGATCAGGAGCTTGGCCTGTGCCCACACCCTGACTTGGGCCTCCGCGTCCTCGGCCGCGTCCACGTCCTCTAGGCCTACCCCTACCCCTCAGCATGGTGTATTACCAGTAGTGCAGAAACAGAACGCTGTAATTAAATTATTGGCCTGTGGTTGGAGGCTGACTTTGCTTATGGAACGCACAGCAGAGGCAGGAAAGAATTTTGCGCAAGCCTGCTGTAACACTTAGCTGGCTGCATATGAATTAGGACAACTACTCCCAGCAGAGACCCAGTACACTTGTGGACAGGAATACAGTGGTGATGTAAGAGGCAACACAGAGGCAGGAAAGAATTTTGCGCAAGCCTGCTGTAACACTTAGCTGGCTGCGTATGAATTAGGACAACTACCCCCAGCAGAGACCCAGTACACTTGTGGACAGGAATACAGCGGTGATGTAAGAGGCAACACAGAGGCAGGAAAGAATTTTGCGCAAGCCTGCTGTAACACTTAGCTGGCTGCGTATGAATTAGGACAACTACCCCCAGCAGAGACCCAGTACACTTGTGGACAGGAATACAGCGGTGATGTAAGAGGCAACACAGAGGCAGGAAAGAATTTTGCGGAAGCCTGCTGTAACACTTAGCTAGCTGCGTATGAATTAGGACAACTACCCCCAGCAGAGACCCAGTACACTTGTGGACAGGAATACAGCGGTGATGTAAGAGGCAACCCAGCGGCAGGAAAGAATTTTGCGCAAGCCTGCTGTAAGTCTTAGCTGGCTGCGTATGAATTAGGACAACTACCCCCAGCAGAGACCCAGTACACTTGTGGACAGGAATACAGCGGTGATGTAAGAGGCAACACAGAGGCAGGAAAGAATTTTGCGCAAGCCTGCTGTAACACTTAGCTGGCTGCATATGAATTAGGACAACTACCCCCAGCAGAGACCCAGTACACTTGTGGACAGGAATACAGCGGTGATGTAAAAGGCAACACAGAGGCAGGAAAGAATTTTGCGCAAGCCTGCTGTAACACTTAGCTGGCTGCGTATGAATTAGGACAACTACCCCCAGCAGAGACCCAGTACACTTGTGGACAGGAATACAGCGGTGATGTAAGAGGCAACACAGAGGCAGGAAAGAATTTTGCGCAAGCCTGCTGTAACACTTAGCTGGCTGCATATGAATTAGGACAACTACCCCCAGCAGAGACCCAGTACACTTGTGGACAGGAATACAGCGGTGATGTAAGAGGCAACACAGAGGCAGGAAAGAATTTTTGCGCCAGCCTGCTGTAACACTTAGCTAGCTGCGTATGAATTAGGACAACTACCCCCAGCAGAGACCCAGTACACTTGTGGACAGGAATACAGCGGTAATGTAAGAGGCAACACAGAGGCAGGAAAGAATTTTGCGCAAGCCTGCTGTAACACTTAGCTGGCTGCGTATGAATTAGGACAACTACCCCCAGCAGAGACCCAGTACACTGAGGACGGTCACAGGCAGCCCAAATAGATTTTTTTTCCCAAATGTTTTTGGAAAGGCCCACTGCCTATATACACTAAATATGTCTTCTGTCCCTGCCTCACCACTACTGGCCCTGGACAATGTAAAATTACTGCAGGACGCAATGCTCTGCACAGCCGATATACAAAAAAAAAAGCAAAAAGCAGCCTCCACACTACTGCACACGGTTAGATGTGGCCCTAAGAAGGACCGTTGGGGTTCTTGAAGCCTAAAATAACTCCTAACGCTCTCCCTATAGCAGCTCCGGCACCAGCAGCACTATCCCTGAACTATGTCAGAATGCATCTGTGGCGAGCCGCGGGAGGGGCCGATTTATATACTCGGGTGACACCTGATCTCGGCAGCCACTCACTGCAGGGGGGTGGTATAGGGCTTGAACGTCACAGGGGGAAGTTGTAATGCCTTCCCTGTCTTTCTATTGGCCAGAAAAGCGCGCTAACGTCTCAGAGATGAAAGTGAAAGTAACTCGAACATCGCGTGGTACTCGTCTCGAGTAACGAGCATCTCGAACACGCTAATACTCGAACGAGTATCAAGCTCGGACGAGTACGTTCGCTCATCTCTAATAATAAATAACAATCAGGATTTCATTATTGCAACAAAGAATTCAGCAATAAAAATAAAGAAATATAACTGAGAAGCAGGAGATTTATGCTTGTTTTTAAAATATACAAAATAAGAGCAGTTTAATCCTCGCAGTCACAATGCATTCTCTTCTAAGTTAGCTGTGCAGAGTACCATCCTCATCCGGGATAAAGAAAAACCCTCTCCTGTGACCATAGCTTTACTGTGTTTTTTTCTAAGACAAGAATGTAATAAGCAATGTAATATATAGACTAAGAAGCAAGGACTGGGCTAAGAATGACCAAAGAAACACAACCACACTGATAAGAAACAAAAACTAGATGAGAACAAGATACCAGAAGCATACAATGAAAACTCGAGTCAAATGCATATAACTTACACTATAACCAGCAACCCTATGCAGAAGCCAGGAATATTTAAACAAAAGGTTAACCAATTAGAAACTTTTGTCCAAACAAGCCTGGGCTGTAGCAGTGCGGTCAACTGACCCAATCTAATGGATCAACTGTGACACACTTGTAGAGCAACTGGTTAAAGGGGTTAAATACAGCTTGTATCCCAATTTTGTTATTCAAAAAAAGAAAGCAAACATAATAAATAACAATCAAGATTTCATTACTGCAACAAAGAAATTAGCAATAAGAATAAAGAAATATAACTGAGAAGCAGGAGATTTATGCTTGTTTTTAAAATATACAAAAAAGAGCAGTTTAATCCTCGCAGTCACAATGCATTCTCTTCTAAGTCAGCTGTGCGGAGTACCATCCACAGCCGGGATAAAGAAAAACCTTCTCCTGTGACCATAGCTTTACTGTGTTTTTTCTAAGACAAGAATGTAATAAGCAATATATTGTAAGTGACAGTGATTTCACAGACAATGTGGAAAGAGATCCACCAAGGTGGCTTTCAGAGATATATTTCCATTTTCCCAAGTTCTTTTTTTTATACATTTCATAAACCCAGCTGCTTCTTGCTTGCCCTGTAATAATACTCATAATGCTCCTCTTCCTTGTATAACTCTATGCAAACAGAAAGTAGAGAGAGGCTTATTTAGATTCATCCCCTAGAGATGCTGATTTTCCGAGCGTGCTTATTTACTTGTGTTAGTAATATTCAGATCACAATGCGCAATAGAAAAGAACATGCAGTGATTATATAGAAATCTTGCGTCGCTTGAAAATTCCTCGAATGCAAGTTTTCTTTCTCCCAAATATTCTTCATTTAAAATGAAAGGATGAGGCAGGAAATAATATCACGTCAGATATGTTTATTGACTAAATGCCAATCTTCTTGTATCCTTTAAGTCCACGTAGAGGCAGTTTGTGTTATTGCACCACTTTGTATGTTGTGACATTTAAGGAATAATGCCCAAATATTGCGCAGTGAAACACGCAAGGCATAGAAAATATAGTTTGTAGTAACTTATCTTTTGTAATATATACTTTTTATTATGATGAAATTATACACTGTTGGATTTACTATCCTCTTAGGCAGGCTCGGACTGGCCCTTTGGTGTGTACAATGATCGTCCGGGGTCTCAGGCCTTAACACAGTTATGAGCCCCAAAGGTCATACAGATGACAATCTGAACTGAAAGTGGCTTTGGAGATAAACACTTGCACCTAGAGCTTATTTCTTATGAGATGATTCACAAATAACCTGTTAAATCTTACTAATTGTAACAGTGCTGACTGCACACAAGATGGCAGAACTAGACTTCACCTATAGCTCGCTATTCCCAGGTACCAATAGTGTCTCCCAGTACTTAGATACCACCAACACTTATATTTAGGATGAATTATGGAAGAACCAACATTAGTATCAACATTGATAAGCAATAGAGATGAGCGAGTATACTCGCTAAAGGCAATTGCTCAAGCGATCATTGCCTTTAGCGAGTATCTCCCCCGCTTGAGACAGAAGGTTCGGGTTCCGGCGCGGGGGAGGGGTGAGTAGCGGCTGTCAGCAGTAGGGAGCGGGGGGGAGAGAGAGATCTCCCCTCCATTCTGCCCCGCTCTCCCCCACAGCTCCGTGCCCGCTGCCGGCACCCGAACCTTCAGTCTCGAGCGGGCAGGCACTCGCTAAGGGCAATGCTCGCTCGAGCAATTGCCTTTAGCGAGTATACTCGCTCATCTATAATAAGCAACAAAAATGAAAGAATAGATGACAGGAACAAAATAGTGATGGTATTCAAATGATGATGGTGATATCACATAATACAACAGATAGTGATAGTGAACAGAGAATAAGAAAACAATGACCCCAGCTCTAGTTTTCTTTAAGTCTTCCCCTAATCTATAACTGATGCTAACTCTAATGCTTGATATGACTATCCCTGAATATCCCTAAGGATATCCTTGATGGAAACCCTGTCTGAAGCACTGCGAAATTTGAACAGAAAGGCACTCAATAGTGCAGAGGGAGCCAACAAGAAAGTACATTAAATCAGTATATCAGCAACACTTTATTGAAGTTAGGTAATGCATTTCTGTGTCAGACCACCATCTTCATCTTAGCATTTAAATGCTGTGATCTGGCTGTCTGAAATACTAACCTTGACAAATAATGAGAGGGTACTAAGATCGAGAAAAAACTAAACTGAGCAGAAGGGAAATAAGAAGCAAGACAAAAGACAGATACGAACAAGGAAAGGAGCAAACAGCAATTATTAGGCTAAGAAGTAAGGCCTGGGCTACAAATGACCAAAGAAACACAACCACACTGATAAGAAACAAAAACTAGTAGAGAACAAGATACCAGAAGCGTACAATGAAAACCTGAGTCAAATGCATATAGCTTACACTATAACCAGCAACCCACTGCAGAAGCCAGTAATATTTAAACAAAAGGCTTACCAATTAGTAACTTTTATCCAAACAAGCCTGGGCTGTAGCAGTGCAGTCAACTGACCCAATCTAATGGATCAACTGTGAGACACTTGCATAGCAACTGCCCCAACAGCAATCTAGAAAAAAAGAGATGATGAAAGAGTAGGTGAATTCTTCCTGTTTTTATCACTGATGGTTTGTTTTGTGTGTAGAATGTTCAAAACTTATAATGCAATTAAAAGTGAACATGTATATGTTCTGTAAACATCCATGATGGGCCCTCATTATCATTTCCTGTGATGGGCCTAATGAACTCCAGTCCAACAATGGATTTGAGCCAGTGATTGCCATTTGCATACCTTTTCTGTGAGAGATCATCACAACAAATACCAATATCTGACTTATAAGAATGTATCACTTATAATTAGAGATGAGCGAGCACCAAAATGCTCGGGTGCTCGTTACTCGGGACGAACTTTTCGCGATGCTCGAGGGTTCGTTTCGAATAACGAACCCCATTGAAGTCAATGGGCGACCCGAGCATTTTTGTATTTCGCCGATGCTCGCTAAGGTTTTCATGTGTGAAAATCTGGGCAATTCAAGAAAGTGATGGGAACGACACAGCAACGGATAGGGCAGGCGAGGAGCTACATGTTGGGCTGCATCTCAAGTTCACAGGTCCCACTATTAAGCCACAATAGCGGCAAGAGTGGGCCCCCCCCCTCCCAAAAACTTTTACTTCTGAAAAGCCCTCATTAGCATGGCATACCTTAGCTAAGCACCACACTAGCTACAACAAAGCACAATCACTGCCTGGATAACACTCCGCTGCCACTTCTCCTGGGTTACATGCTGCCCAACCGCCCCCCCTCCCCCCACAGCGCACACCAAAGTGTCCCTGCGCAGCCTTCAGCTGCCCTCATGCCACACCACCCTCATGTCTATTTATAAGTGCGTCTGCCATGAGGAGGAACCGCAGGCACACACTGCAGAGGGGTTGGCACGGCTAGGCAGCGACCCTCTTTAAAAGTGGTGGGGCGATAGCCCACAATGCTGTACAGAAGCAATGAGAAATAGAATCCTGTGCCACCGCCATCAGGAGCTGCACACGTGGGCATAGCAATGGGGAACCTATGTGCCACACACTATTCATTCTGTCAAGGTGTCTGCATGCCCCAGTCAGACTGGTAATATGTACCTTAACAGTAACCGCGTTGGTGGTAATGTGGTGGTGACTGCGGACCTAGTAGCGCGGTTTTATTTTGTTGGTTTTCGGAATGTGGCCAGGATTAAGTGGGCCGTGGCGGGGGGATGTTTTTGAGGCACTACGTGTCCTCTCCACGTGTCCGTGGTTATATGCACCTTAACAGTAACCGCATTGGTGGTAATGTGGTGGTGACTGCGGACCTAGTAGCGCAGTTTTATTTTGTTGGTTTTCGGAATGTGGCCAGGATTAAGTGGGCCGTGGCGGGGGGATGGTGGGGGGGCTCTCTTGTAGTGTCGGTAAAGGTGAAATTCTTGGACTGCCACCAGACGAACCAATGCAAAGGCATTTGCCAAGAATGTTTTCCCTGTTGGAGGAGGAGGGGGATGTTTTTGAGGCACTACGTGTCCTCTCCACGTGTCCGTGGTTATATGCACCTTAACAGTAACCGCGTTGGTGGGAAATGGCCTCGCCGCCATCATGTCTTTGGGAAGCCTCTGTTTCCACACCCCAGAGACATACCATTAGCAGCGGTATAGGCAGAGCCCATAATTCGTAACATTTCAGCCGTAGCATTAGGACAGGCCCCACTAACATATCACTAGCAGCATTATAGGAGGAGCGCAGTCTTCATTCAATGTCAGCAATAGTAGCACTCAAGACAGGCCCCAGTAACAATTCCGAAGCAGCAGTATAGCGGGAGCGCAGTCTTCGTTCCATGTCAGCAATAGTAGCACTCAAGACAGGCCCCAGTAACAATTCCGAAGCAGCAGTATAGCGGGAGCGCAGTCTTCGTTCCATGTCAGTAATAATAGCACTCAAGACAGGCCCCAGTAACAATTCCGAAGCAGCAGTATAGCGGGAGCGCAGTCTTCGTTCCATGTCAGCAATAGTAGCACTCAAGACAGGCCCCAGTAACAATTCCGAAGCAGCAGTATAGCGGGAGCGCAGTCTTCGTACCATGTCAGCAATAGTAACACTCAAGACAGGCCCCAGTAACAATTCCGAAGCAGCAGTATAGTGGGAGCGCAGTCTTAGTTCCATTTCAGTAGCTGCAGTATAGCCAAGGCCCAAGTTACATTTATGTAGCTAAAGTGTAGGCCAACCCCACACACACTTCTGTACCATGAGTGCAGGCGAAGAACATACAAATTGCTATGATTACACTGTAGGTGAGGGCCCCAAAAAATTGGTGTACCAACAGTACTAATGTACCTCAGTAAAAATTGGCCATGCCCAACCAAGATGGCAGGTGAAACCCATTAATCGCTTTGGTTAATGTGGCTTAAGTGGTAACTAGGCCTGGAGGCAGCCCAGTTTAACGAAAAATTGGTTCAAGTTAAAGTTTCAACGCTTTAAAGAGCATTGAAACATATAAAAATTGTTTAGAAAAATTAGATGAGTGAGCCTTGTGGCCCTAAGAAAAATTGCCCGTTCAGCGTGATTACGTGAGGTTTCAGGAGGAGGAGCAGGAGGAGGAGGAGGAATATTAGTCACAGATTGATGAAGCAGAAATGTCCCCGTTTTGGATGGTGAGAGAGAACGTAGCTTCCATCCGCGGGTGCAGCCTACGTATTGCTTACGTATCGCTGCTGTCCGCTGGTGGAGAAGAGAAGTCTGGGGAAATCCAGGCTTTGTTCATCTTGATGAGTGTTAGCCTGTCGGCACTGTCGGTTGACAGGCGGGTATGCTTATCTGTGATGATTCCCCCAGCCGCACTAAACACCCTTTCCGACAAGACGCTAGCCGCAGGACAAGCAAGCACCTCCAGGGCATACAGCGCTAGTTCAGGCCACGTGTCCAGCTTCGACACCCAGTAGTTGTAGGGGGCAGAGGCGTCACCGAGGACGATCGTGCGATCGGCTACGTACTCCCTCACCATCCTTTTACAGTGCTCCCGCCGACTCAGCCTTGACTGGGGAGCGGTGACACAGTCTTGCTGGGGAGCCATAAAGCTGGCCAGGCCCTTAAAGACTGTTGCACTGCCTGGGCTGTACATGCTGCTCGATCTACGCACCTCCCCTGCTACCTGGCCCTCGGAACTGCGCCTTCTGCCACTACCGCTGTCGGATGGGAATTTTACCATCAGCTTGTCCGCCAGGGTCCTGTGGTATAGCAACACTCTCGAACCCCTTTTCTCTTCGGGAATGAGGGTGGGAAGGTTCTCCTTATAGCGTGGGTCGAGCAGTGTGTACACCCAGTAATCCGTAGTGGCCAGAATGCGTGTAACGCGACGGTCACGAGAAAGGCATCCTAACATGAAGTCAGCCATGTGTGCCAGGGTACCTGTACGCAACACATGGCTGTCCGCACTAGGAAGATCACTTTCAGGATCCTCCTCCTCCTCCTCCTCCTCCTCAGGCCATACACGCTGAAATGATGACAGGCAAGCAGCATGGGTACCGTCAGCAGTGGGCCAAGCTGTCTCTTCCCCCTCCTCCTCATCCTCCTCATGCTCCTCCTCCTCCTCCTGAACGTGCTGAGATATAGACAGGAGGGTGCTCTGACTATCCAGCGACATACTGTCTTCCCCCGGCTTGGTTTCCGAGCACAAAGCGGCTGCCTTTATGGTTTGCAGGGAACTTCTCAAGATGCATAGCAGAGGAATGGTGACGCTAATGATTGCAGCATCGCCGCTCACCACCTGGGTAGACTGCTCAAAGTTTCGAAGGACCTGGCAGATGTCTGCCAACCAGGCCCACTCTTCTGAAAACAATTGAGGAGGCTGACTCCCACTGCGCCGCCCATGTTGGAGTTGGTATTCCACTATAGCTCTACGCTGCTCATAGAGCCTAGCCAACATGTGGAGCGTAGAGTTCCACCGTGTGGGCACGTCGCACAGCAGTCGGTGCACTGGCAGATTAAACCAATGTTGCAGGGTGCGCAGGGTGGCAGCGTCCGTGTGGGACTTGCGGAAATGTGCGCAGAGCCGGCGCACCTTTACGAGCAGGTCTGACAAGCGTGCGTAGCTTTTCAGAAAGCGCTAAACCACCAAATTAAAGACGTGGGCCAGGCATGGCACGTGCGTGAGGCTGCCGAGCTGCAGAGCCGCCACCAGGTTACGGCCGTTGTCACACACGACCATGCCCGGTTGGAGGCTCAGCGGCGCAAGCCAACGGTCGGTCTGCTCTGTCAGACCCTGCAGCAGTTCGTGGGCCGTGTGCCTCCTATCTCCTAAGCTGAGTAGTTTCAGCACGGCCTGCTGATGCTTGCCCACCGCTGTGCTGCCACGCCGCGCGACACCGACTGCTGGCGACGTCCTGCTGCTGCTGACACATCTAGATTGCGAGACAGAGGTTGAGGAGGAGGAGGAGGGTGCTTTAGTGGAAGAAGCATACACCGCCGAACATACCACCACCGAGCTGGGGCCCGCAATTCTGGGGGTGGGTAGGACGTGAGCGGTCCCAGGCTCTGACTCTGTCACAGCCTCCACTAAATTCACCCAATGTGCCGTCAGGGAGATGTAGTGGCCCTGCCCGCCTGTGCTTGTCCACGTGTCCGTAGTTAAGTGGACCTTGCCACTAACCGCATTGGTGAGGGCGTGTACAATGTTGCGGGAGACGTGGTCGTGCAGGGCTGGGACGGCACATCGGGAAAAGTAGTGGCGACTGGGAACTGAGTAGCGCGGGGCCGCCGCCGCCATCATAGCTTTGAAGGACTCCGTTTCCACAACCCTATACGGCAGCATCTCAAGGCTGATAAATTTGGCTATGTGGACGGTTAACGATTGAGCGTGCGGGTGCGTGGCGGCGTACTTGCGCTTGCGCTCCAACACTTGCGCTAGCGACGGCTGGACGGTGCGGTGCGAGACATTGGTGGATGGGGCCGAGGACAGCGGAGGTGAGGGTGTGGGTGCAGGCCAGGAGACGGTAGTGCCTGTGTCCTGAGAGGGGGGTTGGATCTCAGTGGCAGGTTGGGGCACAGGGGGAGAGGCAGCGGTGCAAACCGGAGGCGGTGAACGGCCTTCGTCCCACCTTGTGGGGTGCTTGGCCATCATATGTCTGCGCATGCTGGTGGTGGTGAGGCTGTTGGTGGTCGCTCCTTGGCTGATATTGGCGCGACAAAGGTTGCACACCACTGTTCGTCGGTCGTCAGGCGTCTCGGTGAAAAACTGCCAGACCTTAGAGCACCTCGGCCTCTGCAGGGTGGCATGGCGCGAGGGGGCGCTTTGGGAAACACTTGGTGGATTATTCGGTCTGGCCCTGCCTCTACCCCTGACCACCGCACTGCCTCTTGCAACCTGCCCTGCTGCTGCCCGTGCCTCCCCCTCTGAAGACCTGTCCTGTGTAGGCGTTGCACACCAGGTGGGGTCAGTCACCTCATCGTCCTGCTGCTCTTCCTCCGAATCCTCTGTGCGCTGCTCCCTCGGACTTACTGCCCTTACTACTACCTCACTGCAAGACAACTGTGTCTCATCGTCATCGTCCTCCTCACCCACTGAAAGGTCTTGAGACAGTTGCCGGAAGTCCCCAGCCTCATCCCCCGGACCCCGGGAACTTTCCAATGGTTGGGCATCAGTGACGATAAACTCCTCTGGTGGGAGAGGAACCACTGCTGCCCAATCTGAGCAGGGGCCCGAGAAAAGTTCCTGGGAGTGTTCCCGCTCCTGAGCATGTGTCATTGTACTGGAGTGAGGAGGCTGGGAGGAAGGAGGAGCAGCAGACAGAGGATTCGGATTTGCAGCAGTTGACGGCGCAGAACTGTGGCTGGACGATAGGTTGCTCGAAGCACTTTCTGCCATCCAGGACAGGACCTGCTCACACTGCTCATTTTCTAATAAAGGTCTCCCGCGTGGACCCATTAATTGGGCGATGAATGTGGGGACGCCAGAAACGTGCCTCTCTCCTAATCGCGCAGCAGTCGGCTGCGACACACCTGGATCAGGAGCTCGGCCTGTGCCCACACCCTCACTTGGCCCTCCGCGTCCTCGGCCGCGTCCACGTCCTCTATGCCTACCCCTACCCGTCAACATGCTGTATTACCAGTGATTTGATTTCCCATGCAGGAAAAAAATTGCCGCACGCCTGCGGTAAAACGTAGCTGACTGCGTCTGATTTTTTCTGAACGTTCAGCGCACAGCACACACGTACACAGAGCCCTGAGTACTGTAAGAGGCAGGCCAAATAGAATTTTTTCCCTGCTTTTTACAAGGAACACCCACACTGCGTGTATTCAATGAATACTAAGTTTAATAACTGTGTTGTGGCCCTGCCAATTTGTCCCAGAACTGCAGTGATGCAAAGTAATTCGCTACCTACAGCAGATCAGGGATTTCCAATGCAGGAAAAAAATTGGCGCACGCCTGCGGTAAAACGTAGCTGACTGCGTCTGATTTTTTCTGAACGTTCAGCGCACAGCACACACGTACACAGAGCCCTGAGTACTGTAAGAGGCAGGCCAAATAGAATTTTTTCCCTGCTTTTTACAAGGAACACCCACACTGCGTGTATTCAATGAATACTAAGTTTAATAACTGTGTTGTGGCCCTGCCAATTTGTCCCAGAACTGCAGTGATGCAAAGTAATTCGCTACCTACAGCAGATCAGGGATTTCCCATGCAGGAAAAAAATTGGCGCACGCCTGCGGTAAAACGTAGCTGACTGCGTCTGATTTTTTCTGAACGTTCAGCGCACAGCACACACGTACACAGAGCCCTGAGTACTGTAAGAGGCAGGCCAAATAGAATTTTTTCCCTGCTTTTTACAAGGAACACCCACACTGCGTGTATTCAATGAATACTAAGTTTAATAACTGTGTTGTGGCCCTGCCAATTTGTCCCAGAACTGCAGTGATGCAAAGTAATTCGCTACCTACAGCAGATCAGGGATTTCCCATGCAGGAAAAAAATTGGCGCACGCCTGCGGTAAAACGTAGCTGACTGCGTCTGATTTTTTCTGAACGTTCAGCGCACAGCACACACGTACACAGAGCCCTGAGTACTGTAAGAGGCAGGCCAAATAGAATTTTTTCCCTGCTTTTTACAAGGAACACCCACACTGCGTGTATTCAATGAATACTAAGTTTAATAACTGTGCTGTGGCCCTGCCAATTTGTCCCAGAACTGCAGTGATGCAAAGTAATTCGCTACCTACAGCAGATCAGGGATTTCCCATGCAGGAAAAAAATTGGCGCACGCCTGCGGTAAAACGTAGCTGACTGCGTCTGATTTTTTCTGAACGTTCAGCGCACAGCACACACGTACACAGAGCCCTGAGTACTGTAAGAGGCAGGCCAAATAGAATTTTTTCCCTGCTTTTTACAAGGAACACCCACACTGTGTGTATTCAATGAATACTAAGTTTAATAACTGTGTTGTGGCCCTGCCAATTTGTCCCAGAACTGCAGTGATGCAAAGTAATTCGCTACCTACAGCAGATCAGGGATTTCCCATGCAGGAAAAAAATTGGCGCACGCCTGCGGTAAAACGTAGCTGACTGCGTCTGATTTTTTCTGAACGTTCAGCGCACAGCACACACGTACACAGAGCCCTGAGTACTGTAAGAGGCAGGCCAAATAGAATTTTTTCCCTGCTTTTTACAAGGAACACCCACACTGCGTGTATTCAATGAATAATGTATGTCTTCTGGCCCTGCCTACACAATTCTATCCCTGTAGTATTAATGCCGGGTGCAATGGTCTGCACAGCCGGTTTTGAGAAAAAAAAAATATGCAACACTGCTAACAGCAGCCTGGACAGTACTGCACACGGATAGATGTGGCCCTAGAAAGGACCGTTGGGGTTCTTGAAGCCTACACTAACTCCTAACACTCTCCCTGCCTAACCCCCACTTCTGTCCCTATTGCAGGGCGCAATGCTCTGCAGATCCAATTTTGGAAAAAAAAAAAAAAATACTGTGCTAACACAGTACTGCACACTAGTAGATGTGGCCCTAAGAAGGGCCGTTGGGGTTCTTGAAGCCTACACTATCTCCTAACGCTCTCCCTACAGCAGCTCCAGCACGATAGTACTTTCCCTCAGCTAAGTCACAAGGCATGTGTGGCGAGCCGCGGGAGGGGCCGATTTTTATACTCGGGTGACATCTGATCTTTCCAGCCACTCACAGCAGGGGGGTGGTATAGGGCTTGAACGTCACAGGGGGAAGTTGTAATGCCTTCCCTGTCTTTCAATTGGCCAGAAAAGCGCGCTAACGTCTCAGAGAGGAAACTGAAAGTAACCGGAACACCGCGTGGTACTCGTTACGAGTAACGAGCATCCCGAACACCCTAATATTCGCACGAATATCAAGCTCGGACGAGTACGTTCGCTCATCTCTACTTATAATCTTTATCATTCATGCTTTGCAATTCGTCCATAAAAAATGTTAGTTGTCTCTGATTTTTCGATAAGTTATTTAGAAAGAAGAGAAATTCAGGTTGACAACTTTTGTCACATGACACATTTTCCTGCAGTTTCTATGTCTTAGAAGCACAAAGACACCTATCATCGAGGAAGGAGGGTTTTCTTTTATGGACCCTTGCTTAGCATTTATGGAGATTAACAGCTGACAGCCACCAGTAATTGCCGTGAACAGAGTTTAAAAAAAAAAGGACAGAATAGCAACATTTTTTTGGTGTTCTGGCTCTCAACCCAAACAAATCCAATAAAAATTGATCAAAAAGACATATGTTTCCCAAGATGGTACTACTAATACAAACTACAGCTTACCATTGAAAAAAAGCCCTCATGCAACGCAGTTGACAAAAAAATCATATGTTACTTTTACTGTACTTTGAATTCTGTAAAAACTACCCCCCCCCCCCCAAAAAAAGGTCACAATTTCATTTTTTTTTATTTTCTCACCACTTATAAATTTTTTAAGGTTTTTCCATGCATTATGTAGTTCTTTAAATGGTACTGTTAAAATATACAATTCGTTTCACACAAAAAAACGAACCCTCATACAACCATGTCAATAGAAAAAAATTAAAAAGTTATGTTTCTTGAAAGGCAGGGATGAAAAAGCAAAAATAAGAAAATGAAAAATCTCTGGTCCCGAAGGGGTTAAAGGAACAATACTGGCAAAATTTATAATTGTTTTATGAATAGTGAGGGCAGGAGGGGGATTGACTATTACACAGAAAATCAAAGAAAACCAAAGAGACAATCCTTGTGCCATGCTTTAAATGCTCAAGCTCTCCACTTGACATAACATAATCAGTTTTGTCCAGAGTGCTCCTTGGAGGTCTGAAAAGGACATGGGACATAATTGACCAATGTAAGGATGCTAGATCCTTATGGATCCTTTAATAGTGAAAAACCGGAAAATTTACGTGCCGTGACAGCTTAATCAAAATACATCCAAAAAGAGCAATTGTACCATAAATATTTCTCCAACTATTGATATTGATTTCATCAGATTGTGAAAGAGAAAATTAAGAAAACTAATTTTATTTTGGGTTCCCCAACTGTCATCATCTGTTAAAAAGTTTATTCTAAAAATTCACAGATGATCCAAATTGGTTTTCGTTACTTCTTAGCTCTTGATTTGCATACAAAGCTTAAAACTTTTTCAATAAGGGGGAAAAATGATGGAAGACTTCTGAAAAACCTGTAACCCTTGGAAGTCATTTCTCTGAATTTTGATTGACTGTGATTGTTATGAAAAAACTTCTAAAAAATATTCTGCATTATTTTAGTGGTTCACATGATGATAGACTATTAGAATTTGCAATTTAGATAGAGAATTCAACATTTTGATGCTAAATGCTTAACATTTGGTAAATACTGACATGAAGTTTTCAACATGTCTGCTATTTTGACCCAATTCCACTTATTTCTTTCCAAACAGTATTGTAATCGTGAGCACACACAGATCACATTTGAATGTACGAACACATTTGAATACCAATGAACACAACAACCGAAATGCCAACCTCTGGGATCTCATAGTAAAGCAATATTGGAAAGTAAATAGGGCCAAATATCAACAACTACAACTGAAGTTCAAGAAGAAAGTAAGCCCAAATTGGAAAACTCCATGAATGATGAGGAAGAAAGACTGATTTGTGTTGGTAAGAATAGTACCAAGTAATATAAGAAATGGGGAGTGTATAGTCTTAATATATCAGAAACTGGCACAATTGTATAATACATATGGAAAATAAAAGGTCAATATTTATAAACCCCTTAGTGACCAAGCCTGTTTGTGCCTTGATGACCAGGCCAAATTTTGGAAATATGACATGAGTCACTTTAACTTAGAATAACTCCCTAAAGGTCTTGCATATCCATTCTGACATGTTTTTTTTGCCACATATTGTTTTTCATTTAGGTGGTAAAAACAGACCGATAGAATTTGTGTATATTTATTAAAAGGTATTATACTTTTTTCACATTTTTAACTGCTATATGTCAAATATCTGCAAACATACTGTACAAATTTTTGATGACATATATATTTCCATCTGTTTGCTTTATTCTGGATGAACATTGGAAAAACTTCAGTTTTTTTTAACCATTTAGAAGATGTACAAATTTAACATTGATTAGTAATAGAGTTGAGCAAACATACTCTGCCGAACTTGATGCTCGTTCGAGTATTAGTGTACTCAATGGTGCTCGTAACTCGAACGAGTATCAAATCGTGTTCGACCCCGCCCCAGCATTTGGCTCCTCCCAGCTGTGACGTTCCTGTTTTGGCCCCTCGCCGCCGTGACGCAGCGCGTCATTGGCAACTTTTTTGTCTGGCAGGAAGGGGGGGGGGGAGAGAGAGAGAGAGAGAGAGAACGAACCAAGAAAAAAAAAAGCTTGGGATCCGACGTCCCACGTACAAATATGCTCGAGTCTCCCATTGTAGTCAATGGGATTCGTTACTCGAGTAGAGCTCTCGAATTTTACGAAAAGCTCGACTCAAATAACGCAGACCCGAGCATTTGGGTGCTCGCTCATCTCTACTTATTAACATTTTGAGGAACATTTTCCTTTCCTACACCAAGCCAAGATTTCAAAGGCTCATAGGTGTCAGAATGACAGATACCCCCACAAAAGACCCCATTTTAAAACATTCACATTTGAATGTATTCACTGAGGGGGGTCTGGAGTATTTTGACCCCACAATTTCTTTTCAGGAATTAATGCATTTAGAGGAGAAATATTTAAATTTCATATTTTTGCACATATGTCATTTAAAAGACAGGATTTTATTCTGTAGTGAACATGATGAGGATTTTCACCCAAAATGGATACCCCTGTTTGTCCTGTGTTCAGAAACATACCCATTAGGGCCCTAATCTTGTGTCTCTATGCACAACGTGGCTCAAACCAAAAGGAGCAGCCTGTGGCATTCAGAACAGAAATTTTGCTTGAAGGTGTTTTAGGCCCTATTGCACACCTGTAGAGCGCTTGAGTGGCCTAAACGATAGAGGAACCCCACAAATTGCCCCATTTTGAAAACTAGACCCCTTAACGAATTCACTTAGGGGTGCATGGCGTATTTTGACCCCACAGTATTTGAATGAATCTAAGCAAAGCAGAAGGAAAAAAATAACGATTTACATTTTTTTTGACAATTGTGTCATTTTAAAAACAGGTTTTTGTACAGCACATACATGAATGAAAACTTAGACCCCAAAATAGATCCCCCTGTTTGTCCTGTGTTAAGAAACATACCCATTGTCGCCCTAATCTTATGTCCGTATGCACAACGGGGCCCAGACCAAAAGGAGCAGCTAGTGGTTTTTCAGAACAAACATTTTGCTTAAAGGTGTTTGAGGCCCCACTGCACACTTGAAAAGCACTTGAGCCGCCAAAACGATAGAGAATCCCCACAAATGACCCCATTTTGAAAACTAGACCCCTTAATGAATTCATCTAGGGGTGTACTGCGTATTTTTATCCCACAGTGTTTGAATAAATCTGAGCAAAGCAGAAGGCGTTTACTGCAAATGTCTGTGTGGGAAGCCTCAATAGTGGAGAACCCCTGATGGGGGGTTTTAAAGGAAATCTTCAGGAGTATGTTTCATTTTGTGTAAAGTTTTTATAGGACTGGTGCTTTTCTGATTGTACAACTGATTTTTGCATTTACATTTTGTATTTGTTTTATCTCTGTTTTTTTATTGCAGGCATTTACTGAAGGTTTCTTTGTTCGTGTTTTTTGGGGGGGCGGACAATGTTTTTACTTTATGGTGTACAATGGTTGACTATGAAACAAATTAATGATTTTAAGAGATAGATACCATAGATAGATAGATAAATGGATAGATATGAGATAGATAGATAGATAAATGGATAGATATGAGATAGATAGATAGATAGATAGATAGATAGATAAATGGATAGATATGAGATAGATAGATAGATAGATAGATAGATAGATAGATAGATAGATAGATAGATAGATAGATAGATAGATAGATAGATAGAGTGCTGCCAATGTAGGCAGACCATGCGACTGCTATAGGGCTTGAGGGTCAGGGTGATCTGGAGCTGATTGGCCCTGCCCACTGCCCCATTGCTGAATTGCTTCCCCTTTCCCTTGAATGTCTGTCCAGCATTACAAGTTTCACTTAGGCTTTATTCACACAAATTTTTATCGTACCAATTTTGCTGCAATAAAACGCTGGCTAAAAATCGCAACCATCTGATGCATTGGATTTCAATGCATTTGTTAAGATGGGCGATTTTCCGGTGCATAAAATCGGCCAGCCGAAAAAGATAGCACATATGGTCCACATTCCGGACAGCTGCTTTTACGCTGACTGGAAAGATAGGTCTGGACCCAACTTTTTTTCCAGAATATGCCAGCCAGTCCCATAGACTCCTAGGGGAGCCTATGAGAGCTGCCAGAAAAGGGAGGTGGGAGGGATTTTAGCAGCGGCTCTGCTAAACTCCCTCCTCCTTCGCTCCCCTTCTCTGCCCCTTGCTGGCATCTGGCAAAGAGAGGGGTGGAAGATTAGCACACTAGCTCTGCTAATCTCCCGTCCCATCCCACACCCACCCTTTTCCCGCACCTGGCAAGGGGCAGAGAGGGAGAGAGAGTTTAGCAGGGCTAAACTCTCTCCCTCCTCTTGATAGTATTCCAGCCTGCAGCTCATGTGCACCGCAGCCTGGCCGTTTGAATGTGCAGCTCACAGCTGCCTCTCGTTCATGCGATTTTCGGCCGAAAATCGCAGCGCCCATGTGAAGGAGCCCTTACATTGTAGCTGCTCCGGATACTGCTGTGCTGTCTCTCAGTCCATGCAGCCTGCTTCTACCCCTCCTTCCTGCTCTCAGTGTAGTACTGCTGAGAGAGGGGAAAGGAGCAGCCTGCAATGAGTGAGAGCAGCATCCTGAGCAGCTGAAATGTAACTGAGACTGGTGCTGCAGTTGTGATTCTTTTCCATACAATTGGATTAGTTTCATTTAGTTTCACTAAAACTATTTTTTGATAGCTGTGTATGTGGTTTGAAATAAAGATGCATTACTATTTCTCTTTGCATCATTCCTATTGACTTCACTTTTGAGCCTCATGTGGTGCAGAGTGTAAGCTCTCACCTATGACCTGAAAGTTGCAAGTTCAATCCCCACATGCGTCAGGTAGCCGGCTCAAGGTTGACTCAGCCTTTCATCCTTCCGAGGTCGGTAAAATGAGAACCCAGCTTGGTGGGGGGTAAAAAGTAATAATTACCTGAACGCGCTGTGGAATAAGTTGGCACTATACAAATACCAAGATTTATTTTGTCAATTTTATACCTATTCCTGACTTCTCTAGTGACACATGGGGGTGTACAGGGAAAGAGCGGAGGTCGGACTTGCCCTTTTTAGGGTGGGTGCCCATAGTTAGTGGCATAGCAGGGAGATCTTAGGGATTTTTTTCCACCTTTTTAAGTTGTTTAATAAAAGTTGTTTTATAGCTTTAAGTAAGAGTATTTTTCTGTGAATTATTATATGGTGATCGCATTATTTGCGATAATCGTAATTATCCACCCATCGGTCTACATAGACAATATGGGGCTCCATAGAAAAACTTAGAATTGGGTCTTTCTTCCCCCCCCCCCCCCCCCCCCACATGCCCCCCCAAAATTTTATATATATATATATAGTTTTTGGGGGGTATGTGGGGAGGGGGGGGAGAGAGACCCAATTCTAAGTTTTTCTATGGAGCCCCATATTGTCTATGTAGACCGATGGATGGATAATTACATTCATTAATTATATTAATATGAAGCGTGATTAGTACCATATGGTAAGCGTTCACACAAAAAGAATCAATATACAAACAACTAGGTATGGAGGAAGGCAGGTAGGAGATTACATGAAGTTTTATGATCTAGCCACACATAATACAGGTAATTACACTTCTCTATACTAAAGAACAATTAAATAACCAGTTAAAAGATGGCAGCAAAAATACATCATAAAATCCCATCAGGAAAAAAGGAGCATAGAAAAAAGACAATACATTTGGGGTA
The DNA here is from genome assembly GCF_035609145.1 of Eleutherodactylus coqui. NCBI lineage: Eukaryota > Metazoa > Chordata > Amphibia > Anura > Eleutherodactylidae > Eleutherodactylus > Eleutherodactylus coqui. The sequence goes on from NC_089844.1 coordinate 89,075,026, forward strand.
TAAATACAACACAGAAATCTCAGACTTTTTTTTTAACTTTTTTTTGCAGCACTGAACAGGCAGAAGCCGAGTCTTTCTTTCACGCCGGAGAGGAAAAAAAAAAAGGAAAAGAAACGAGATTTCAGATTTGCAGATCTGATAATGAGGCAGTTAATGGCATAAATGATACCTCAAGATTCTCACTAAACCATTCAGGTCCTACAATTTAATCTGTAATAAATACCCTTGCATCATTGCGAGATGGCTGCTCATAATGGCAAATGAAATATGCTGGTATGATAGGTACTATAAATCTGGATTTTCCTATGGTTCCCTCAGGCTAGAACAATATGTAACCATAGTGCGCACTGTCAAGATGAGGAGATCTCTGAGCCATCATAAAATCTAAATGGGGACTAATTAAGAAGGCCTTCCCTTACAGAGTTACTATTTCTATTGACATTTCTCATGCATGAGCCCCTCCATAACACCATAAGTCACTAAGATAAGAACTCCCTAGATTATATGGGGAAAGACTTTAATGGAGAAGTTGAACTCAAAGGCGATGCATAAATTTTCCTTTTGATACTACAGGAAGTCTTTGTTCAGTACTTTCTTTACAAACTTTCATTCTGGACATTAAGTGGATTTTTTTCCTGAAACAGTTCGAATTATTTTCATTTGGGCTTTTATTGAAGTCGGAAAATTGCATGTGTAAAGGAGGCAAAGGAGCAGAACGTCGCTCCTCTCCTCATTTGCGGTTAATCCTGAGCTCTTAAGTCAGAAGGTTTTTTTTTTTTCTTGCAGTCACATTAAAAATAATTTGTCATTAAATTTTTTTTTTCTACATTTTTGCATAAATGATTACAGAAATAATAAAAATGTATATTTTGAACTGTAGGAGGTTTTTACATTAAGTTGTTTGCAATAACCACTGTTGACATATGCTATTAGAGAATGAATGTTCAACTGCTTGAGACCCTTCTGTGAGCCATTTCCTCTCTGGCGCACATTAATCTTCCATGTTTTACATAGATGGCCATTTGTTGCGATGCACCAGACGTGAGATTGTCATAGTGAGATGACCCTGACACGGAAGCAAATCACGACGTCAGTGCATGTGCCCTGTTATTCATTGCTCGGTTCCAATGTGCCAACATCTCTCTGATTGGTTGGCGAGGAGCTCGTTTCCCCAGCCAACCAATCAACCTTTATTGTAGTGTCTAAATTCTAGCCCCTCCTCTCAAAGGGCACCAGTTATTCCTCAGTTGGTGGAATTCTGGTCCAGTTAATGTTTCCCTGGTGTCATTCTGTATCCAGATAAGTCCCTGGTGTTAATATTATTATTGTGGAGTTACATCTGCTTCCTATATGTGATTTCCATTGCCAATTTCATCAGTCCTATTTTTTTACCTTATCCGTGTAGGGATAGTTTAGGAAGCCCACAAGTTCTGGACGTGGGGCCACCCTTATCAGGGCAATCACCATGCTTTAGGCATGGTTTCTCCTAATAGTACCTTAGGGTGAGATTTCCCTTTTTCCCCTTGTTTAGTTTTGTTACCGATCCTTTTGGTTCTTCAAGTTTTTACAACAGTACATATCCGTCCCTTTGGATAACTATTACATCTGATCTGAATGTGGTGTTTAGGTGTCCCGCTCATATGTAACACCATTCATCTGAATGGCTGCCATATAATACTACATTTCTCCAACAGCAGCTATAGCTTCCTAGGAGCTGAGCCAGCAGTGACCAAATGCTATGACATAACTCCTATAGGCTAACGCTACATGATGACTTTAGCTATGATACATGACCAAAGATTGTATTCTGGCCCTGCTACATTGCATCCTAATGCAAGTGAATGAGGTCACATTGCAACTCATAAGTTGCTATGACTGCAACCCTACAATTGCAAGAAATTGAAACCTGATTGATGTCTTGTGATTGTTGCATTGCAACGACTTGTGAATCTCAATGCAACCACAATTCATTTACATTAGGGTACAACGTAGCAAGATCATAGTGCTATCCCTGGCCCCACAAGGTGTCACAGCCAAATTCACCATGTAGCCCTAGCCTTAACTTACATTGTGATACTCCAGAATTTCATATGTGTTTCTTAAAGGTGTTGTGCCATTTGGACAACCCATCTCTGTACATGGACCCAATGTTGATTTCTCCAGGAGAAATATGGTATTACATGTCTTTTTGAAATGGTTGTAGCTAATAAAAAGGGATCCTGAAAGAGATCTAACAGGGGGATTATCTTCTATGACATCCATATACCTTTTAATCAAAATGGCTACTCATAAACATTTATTAATGTCTCCACCCCTTAGAATAGATCATGTGTATTCACAGTAGCTACTCAGCAACAGTGAATGTGATTGGCTAAAGTTCTAATTGAACAAATCTACAAGTTCCACCCCATAGACTCATATAGAATCATCAGACTCATATATAGAAAAACCCCTTAGACTCATTTACACACAGTTGAAATGTACAGACTGGCAGCCAAAACAGGACACCAAGAATTGGACATATATAATGTATTTGAATAATGTCAATAGAATATATTCTAAAATAATTTACACTTGCCCATATTTAAGGGGGTTTTCCAGGGAAATACTATTGACGATAAGGCCATCATTAGTCGATCAGCTGAGGTCCACCACTTGGGGCCCAAGCCAATCAGTTAGTCAGGCACCCGCTGTGAGCACCGCTACACACATGGGGAAATAGAGGAGAAACTACTGATTCAACCCCTGTGTAGTGGCTGGCGCTTGAAACTGCAGGCACATCTCTCATTGACTGTAATGAGATCCCAGACTGACATGAGAGAGGGATGAGATGTGTCTTAGTTTTCTAACTAGCAACAGTCAGGGCTCAGTCACACGGGCATTTTAATATCCGATTTTTCAAGCATTAAAAAAGATTGCACTATATAGAACCAATGCTTTCCAATGGCAGCGGTCACATGTGCGAATTTTACATGTGCATAAAATTCAAACAGACAAAAGATAAAACATATAGGTGGCAATGGACGTGGTCACACTTTTTTTTTAACGCACGCAGTGCAAACTTTTTTATGCGCGAATAAACGCACGTAAAAACCCCCGTGTGACTGAGTCCTTAAAGTGCCTCCATTAATACTTCAATCAGAATGACATTTGTGAAATGTGTTCAATCAGTTCCTCCAACAAATGGTGTTAACAGACTGTTCTGAAGAACAATATTGCTGGGAAGGTGGCCCACATAAACTATATTATGGTGGCCCACATAATCCATCATATGGTAGCCCACATAAACTATGACTATGCTAGTGTGATGCTGGGAATAGTTACGTCTACATGATATTTTCAACTACCCTTTCTCCCCAGTGGCAATGCATGGAAAGAGTAGTCTGAGGCTGTGATGTGTGGTGCAGGTGTTGGGTACGGTGTTACTTGCCACAGGAATGTTGGTGACTCAAGATTTGTTGTAAAAATAACATTTTACTAGCAAAAGGCATAGACATTGTAGTTCTCAGAATCAAGGCTTGGGCACTTAAACAACTGTGGACCAATCAACAGATCCTTCTCACCACACTTCTCTTAGGGGTGCCCTACTAAGAATTTAGTAGTGCTCAAAGGAGGGAATGCCCAGGTGGCATAATCCTTAGCAGAGGTTGCCGTTGCAATGGGCACAGTCATACAGCTCTCGGGACAGTCCCAGCTACTAATAGTCTCAGGCTCTTTAAAGGAATCACTTACTGTTATAGTGAACAATACACTGGCACAGTTCATGCTAGCTAAATTGGCACTGGTGATAGGGGCTATCCTTGAGGTCAGGGGCACTTCATGATGAAAGTTTCCTTTCTCACCCACACTGGATCTAAGGGTATTCAGTGCTGTAGTGCATTGCTTCCACAGCTATAAACCTTTTTGGGGGGTGTACTTTTCCACCAGTGGCTCTGCATAGCTAACACTCACTTCCGTTGGTTGTCTCCCAACTGCTTCTGCTCAGTGATGCTTTTCTCCATCAGCATTCTACTAGCTGCATCACACCCAAGGACCCAATTTCTGCAAGGGGATGTAGCACAAAATCAAGTGTATGGCCAACAAAGTTTCTGGCTCCAACTAACCCTTTTAGACCTGATCACCCCGCCCATAGGAACACCACGACGCAACATTCATGCAACCATGCTTTCCTTTAAGTCATTACAGGTTTCCTAAAGTGATGATGACCCAACACATGACTATTATTTCAGAGAATGGTGCCTAGAACTGCACCTTACGCAGTAGGACTATGCCATAAACAAATTACCACTCTTACTCCTACCACAGGAGAACCGCCACCTGGCCACAAACTACAGTCCTACATGAATGTTAGAGACAAAGAAAAATACAAATGTATTTGCATATAATTCCATAAAAGGCATAATATGAAAATAATAATCTAGCATGCATAGGATAGCATGGTGAACTAGATATATTGTACCCCTGGGGCATACCCTAACAAGACTATGCTACTGCTTGTAATTAGACATCAGCATAGTCTGAATAAGGGGAATAGACATGTAAACCAGCTGAGACTACTACTCCATTAACATATTTAAATGCTAAAGGGACCCAGATTAAAGGCCCATTTACAGGCAAAAATAATCTTTCAAACGATGGAAAGATTGAACGTTTTAGTGAAAAAATTAGCATAAAGTGTTAATGGACACGAATGCTAATTGACACTTTATCATCTTCATTTGTGTGTAAAAGGGCCTTCATGAGCTGTTTGCAGAGCCCAGCATGTGGGCTGGTCTCTGCACACAGCTGCATTTTTCTCGCATGGGCTGTCGGCAGAATACAATGTAATCTCCCGACTCCCACAGAAAACACAGCGTGCGGTCTGTTGAGAGATACTTTCTCTTTCTCTGGCTGAATGATGAATTTTAAGCTCACCTTAAAATCATCATTCAGACGAAAAGCGTACGATGATAGCGTTTATACGCAATGATTATCGATCATTTGCGGTTTTTTGAACAAATTTTCAGTGCTAATCGTTGCATGTGAATGGGCCTTTACTTTTCATTCAGGGGACTTAACAGTTGCTTTAACTTTTTGGGCATTGTAAATTGGATTTTTTGATAGATAATTGGAAATTCTGCTTCTGTCAATCAAAGCCAAAGTGAACCTTCTTAGGGTATGTGCAGACATCACAGAAATTTTCCACAAGTAAAACTGCACCAAAAATCACAATGAAATCCACACATGACTTAATTGTGGATTTGGCGTGTATTCAGTCATTGCATTGCAATGAATAAAATATGCAGAGAAAATGCGACAGCTAGAGTGTGATCATATTCCACTGCAGATTTTTCCCACTGTCTGTGAATGCGGTAAATTAGAACTGTATTCACTTACATTTTACTGTATTTTGTTTATGGAATTTCAGTGTGCATTCTACAGTCGAAATTCCCAAGAATTCTGTGTTGTGTGAACTCACCATAATTATTAGTGTAGTCTTGGAAGTGATGACTATTACTTAAAGGGGTTGTCCCGCGCCGAAACGGGTTTTTTTTTTTTCAACCCCCCCCCCCCCCCCGTTCGGCGCGAGACAACCCCGATGCAGGGAAGTAAAGAAAGTTTACCGGAGCGCTTACCTTAATCCCCGCGCTCCGGTGACTTCAATACTTACCGCTGAAGATGGCCGCCGGGATCCTCTGTCTCCGTGGACCGCAGCTCTTCTGTGCGGTCCATTGCCGATTCCAGCCTCCTGATTGGCTGGAATCGGCACGTGACGGGGCGGAGCTACACGGAGCCGCTCTCTGGCACGAGCGGCTCCATAGAAGACTGCAGAAGACCCGGACTGCGCAAGCGCGGCTAATTTGGCCATCGGAGGGCGAAAATTAGTCGGCTCCATGGGAACGAGGACGCTAGCAACGGAGCAGGTAAGTAAAAAACTTTTTATAACTTCTGTATGGCTCATAATTAATGCACAATGTATATTACAAAGTGCATTATTATGGCCATACAGAAGTGTATAGACCCACTTGCTGCCGCGGGACAACCCCTTTAAGGAGCTTCATTAGCCTTAGGAATAGATATTTATTTCAATTTCATATTCAATTTCACTGAGATTTCTAGCAATGCTTCACTGCTGCCTGCAGACACTCATTATTGTACAGCTCTCCACCATGCTTCACCACTGCCTGCAGAAACTCATTACTGTACCGCTCTCCACCATGCTTCACTGCTGCCGGCGGGCACTCATTATTGTACCGCTCTCCACCATGCTTCACTGCTGCCTGCAGACACTCATTATTGTACAGCTCTCCACCATGCTTCACTGCTGCCTGTAGACACTCATTATTGTACAGCTCTCCACCATGCTTCACTGCTGCCTGCAGACATTCATTATTGTACAGCTCTCCACCATGCTTCACTGCTGCCTGCAGACACTCATTATTGTACCCACTCTCCACCATGCTTCACTGCTGCCTGCAGACACTCATTATTGTACCGCTCTCTACCATGCTTCACTGCTGCCTGCAGACACTCATTATTGTACAGCTCTCCACCATGCTTCACTGCTGCCTGCAGACACTTATTATTGTACCCACTCTCCACCATTCTTCACTGATGCCTGTATACACTCATTATTGTACCGCTATCCACCATGCTTAACTGTTGGCTACAGACAATTATTGTACCACTCTCCACCATGCTTCAGTGCTACCTGCAGACATTCGTTATTGTACCACTCTCCACCATACTTCACTGCTGCCTGCAGACACTCATTATTGTACCCACTCTCCAGCATGCTTTACTACTGCCTGCAGACATTCATTATTGTACCCACTCTCTACCATGCTTCACTGCTGCCTGCAGACACTCATTATTGTACCGCTCTCCACCATGCTTCACTGCTACCTGCAGACACTCATTATTGTACAGCTCTCCACCATGCTTTACTGCTGCCTGCAGACACTCATTATTGTACAGCTTCCCACCATTCTTCACTGATGCCTGTAGACACTCATTATTGTACCGCTATCCATCATGCTTAACTGTTGGCTGCAGACACTCATTATTTTACCACTCTCCACCATGCTTCAGTGCTTCCTGCAGACATTCGTTATTGTACCACTCTCCACCATACTTCACTGCTGCCTGCAGACACTCATTATTGTACCCACTCTCCACCATGCTTCACTGCTGCCTGTAGAAGCTCATTGTACTGCTCTCCACCATGCTTCACTGCTGCCTGCAGACATTCATTATTGTACTACACTGCACCATGCTTCACTGCTGCCTGCAGACATTCATTATTGTACCGCTCTCCACCATGCTTCACTGCTGCCTGCAGACACTCATTTTTGTATAGCTCTCCACAGTGCTTCACTGCTGCCTGCAGACCCTCATTATTGTACTGCTCATCAGCCTTTCAGCAAACAAACTGCCTTCTGTTACAGCCAAATAATGCACATTTTGACTCTTCAGTCCAGAGCAACTGCTGGCAGCCTCCCCCAGTTTCTATGTTCTCATACACAGAAGAGTCACTTGGCCTTGTTTGTAAATTGAAACTACGGCTTTTTGGCTGTAATTCTTCCACGAAGATCACTTCTGGACAGAATTCTGCAAACAGTAGATGGGTGTACCTGGTCCCAATGGTTTCTGCTAGTTCTGAGCTGATGGCAGTGCTGGACATCTTCCAATTTCAACTGGAAGTTTTCTTAACTGGTCACTACATCTATAGTCCTCAACATTGCTTGTTTCAAAAGAGCTTGAACAGCACATCTTGATACCCAGTCTCTTTTAAAGTCTTTGCCTGGGAGAGACCTTGCTTATGCAGTATAACTATCTTGGATTTTGTTGCTGTGCTCAGTCTTGCCATGATGCTTGATCTGTGACATGAAACTGTCTTCCATAACCTCACCTTTATAGGACAGTTTGTCTGTTTCTCACCCAGTTTTAAGCCTCCTACACGTCTGTTTCTGTTTTAGTTCATGTCTATATTTCAATCTACATTTGAAATTGCTGATCATTATCACCTGTTTGATGTAATTGGTTAATCATACACTCAACTAAAATCCTATAAAATCCCTGACTTTGTGTAAGTGTACCTAGAAGAACTGATGCTATTCTTAAGACAAAGGCGGTCACACCAATTATTGATTTAATTAGATTTCTCTTTTGTTCATTCACTTTGCATTTCATTGACAAGAATAAACTATTAACACTCCTTTTTCTATTGATGCCTAAAACTTTTGCACAGTACTGTATAATAAAAATAACATTTTTTGTCTGTTAAGTTCTTGAACCCTGATGACCTAAAACATAATGTAAGTGATAAGACTCCACAAGTAACATTGTATCAGTTCACCTTGCGCTCTAATCTCTGCATTCTCTCTTGCAGGGTTTATATGTCAGCGTGAGCTAATATGAGCATATTTATGCTTCTATTCATTTTACTACAAATCCAGTTAATGAGAACTATTTTAAATGTGATCTATTATGCAGTGTATTTAGCATTACATGGCTGCTCCAGCAGCTGCTTACCTTAATCATGCTGAATTTATCAAATAAACTGCTCCTTAAACTCTGAGCAAAACACCATTATTTCTGCACATTGCCAGTGCCACCCACACTGCCTGGCATCCCTGCTTCCACTCCTCGGGTGTAATTTCATACTCAGCCTTATAGCATCATTAACACGATGAACTGTAAAGGAAAATAAATATGTTGATTAATTATATATTCATGTGATTCTTTAACGGCTAAGACTTCACGTCATCTGTCTGCGGCCCATACTCCAACTCAATACTTGGATTAGGGATCAAATTCTAGTTTTTTATTTGGTTTTATAGCAACTAGAAAACCTGAAAATTCATGAAAATTCCAATAAAAACAAAATTAGTTTGTTCATGGATCATAAGAAGGTTGTATGTACCATAGAGGCAAGCCATGCTATAGGGCCCTTGGAGAGAGGGGGCCCGGCCATATTTAGACTCAATCCCTTTTTTACTGGGTGGCAGAAACCAGTGCAGGTCTTCCTTCTCCAGCGGAAGTGAATTGATTGAAAACAAGGGGCTTGAGAGTTGTCTTAGGGACCTTTAACGCAGGAGGGAATAATCTGCAACAGTGTTGCGCAATACAACCTCTTGCAGAATATTCAGAACCAAAATCCATACTGCTAATGTGCCGATTTTGGTACAGAATTGAAAATAGCAGAATCCTGTGCCAAAATCAAGCACCTCAATGAGGTTGTAATTCACTGCATGCTCTATGAATGGTCAGAAACCTCCTTACTGACCCCCCACCGCCCCCCCCAAAAAAAATCCAATTAGTGCAAAGCAGTAAATGTGAGGCCCAATGTCCATGGGAGGGTTTGATTTGCAGCTTCTGCAAATGCATTAAAGCAGGGGTGTCAAACTCATTTTCACCGAGGGCCACATCAGCCTTATGGGTGCCTTCAAAGGGCCGATTCTAATTGTAAGACAGTAAAGTAGAAGTGAATCCCACAGTGGCCTGATTGGTAGTAAGGTCCTCCATAGTGGCCAGTGACGCACACATTTTGCACATACTCACGCACAGACGCACACCATGCTGCGCAGACGCACGCACACCATGCTGCGCAGACGCACGCACACCATGCTGCGCAGACGCACGCACACCATGCTGCGCAGACGCACGCACACCATTCTGCGCATACAGACGCACACCATTCTGCGCATACAGACGCACACCATTCTGCGCATACAGACGCACACCATTCTGCGCATACAGACGCACACCATTCTGCGCATACAGACGCACACCATTCTGCGCATACAGAGGCACACTATTCTGCGCATACAGAGGCACACTATTCTGCGCAGATGCACACCATTCTGCACATACACACACGCAGACGCACACCATTCTGCGCAGACGCAGACCATTCTGCGCATTCACACGCACAGACGCACACCATTCTGCGCATACAGAGGCACACTATTCTGTGCAGATGCACACCATTCTGCACATACACATGCACACCATTCTGCGCATACACACGCACAGACGCACACTATTCTGCGCAGACGCACACCATTCTGCGCATACAGACGCACAGACACAGACCATTCTGCACATACAGACGCAGACCATTCTGCGCATTCACACGCACAGGCGCACACCATTCTAAACATATACGCACGCTATTAGACATATATACATACAGACACACACATATATACATACAGACACACATATATATACATACATACACATATGCACACAAGGACACTTCTGCATTTTGATACACATATTTATACTTACCTGCATCCAATATGGTCCCACTGGCTGGTATACTGGCTGCTCTCAGTCCTTCTTGCGCCAGTGAGAGGAGGTCAGCGCTGACCAGGCTCTCACCCTGGAGCTGCTCCTCCTCAGCGTCGCTCTCCTGCTGCACAGATCATGTTCTCTGCACTCTTCTTCCCTCCTCCGCGGCCGTTGTCAGTCTGCTATCGGCACTCCTCTATTACTGTCTGCACTAGACAAAACAAGCTGAGTGAAGATCGCCTACTGACTTCAGCACGGAGGTGAGGGAACTTACTGCATAGCTGGCGGGCCACAGAAAATGAGGCGGCGGGCCGGATTCGGCCCGCGGGCCTTGTGTTTGACACCTGTGCATTAAAGCATGCAGATTTCTTTTGCGGACCTTTTGACCCGGAAAACAAATCGCAGCATGCTCTATTTTCCTGCGGTTCCCGCATGGACAGCTTCCATTGCAGTCAATGGAAAGCTGAATGTCCACGAGCAGGTCGGATTCTGCCTGCAGCAGCCCGCATCGGCATCCCACCCTGCCTGCAACCGAGGACAATTATTTACCTGTCCAGGTCTTCTGCGTCCCGTTCTGGATCTTCTTTCTTCTGCACTGCGGTTGTGTGTGAGCGTACTGGCTGGCACGCCACACGCATGCGCAGTACTGTTTTTTTAACTCCTGCTTTCTCACGGATCCGTGGCCCATCTGCAGTGTCAGCTACGGGTGTGCTGTGGATTGGCTGGCTGTCATTCACTTCAATGGAAGCCATTCCACAGCAATATGGAGCATGCTGTGATTAGTTTTCCACAAATCAAATTTGCATGCTTTGATGCATTCGTGGACGCCCATGTTTTCCTAGGGATTTGAATTGCGGATCGTGGACACTGGGCTGAAGCTCTCCGATCCGCACTCCGCATCCAATGCAATTGCGGAGGGGCCGCGGATACCGGAGTTTAAAAAAAAAAGTACTGCTCATGCACGCGGTGCATCAGCCTGCGCGCCGCACAAGTCCACAGTGTAGAAGGAAGAAGACCCGCACAGGATCTGGACAGGTAAAAAAAATGTTCTTGGCCGCAGGCACGCTTGGATCCCACTGCGGGGAATCCGACCCGCCCGTGGACATGAGACCTAAAACAGGTAGGTGGGAGGGAGAGATATAGCTGCAGTATCTCTTTCTCTCAGTGAGAACATCACAGACATCTGTGTACACAAGGAGGCGCTCACCATTCAGCATGCTTAGAGAGAGAAAATGTACATAACTGCACTTGTTAGATATTTTACACATATAAAAGCAACATGTCAAAAGTTTTGATCAGTGGGGGTCCGGATGCTGAGACCCTTTCCTGATTGCTGAAAAAAGGAGCAGCAGCACTCACTCGAGCGCTGTGCTCCTTCAGCTGTCTTTACTGCCTGTTAACGTCTCTGGGCAGCTGAAGATGGATGCAGATGTCTGTAGAAGTCTATATGTCCGTCTTCACCTGGCAAATGGAGCCAACAGGCAGTAAAGAAAGCCGGAGGGGCGCAGCACCTGAGTGAGTGCTGCAGCCCGTTCAGTTCAGCAATCAGCACAGGTCTCAATACCCATCCTCGCACTGACCTAAACTTTTAGACATATTGCTCTAACATGTCAAAAGTTTTTAAAAAGTGCAGTTATTCTTTTTAAAAAAAGTAGCAGAATGAAGAAGGAAGACTCAAAATATTAAAAATTACACTCATTGTTATCTACTATACTTGTTTAGCTTTCGAATGCTGAATTTTTTTAAGGCATTCCTGAATGTAAAATTTTGGATAGGGTATCACAGCGGCAGTATAAGTCCAAAATTATATATCTCGAGAGGCTTACTAAATTGGACTTTCAAAAATTCTAAAATATAACTTTTATTTTTTCAATTTTAAAAAGAGTCTAGAAGGACAAACAAATATAAATAGAATGAAAGATAACGAATAATTCTGTTAGAACCACTAGAGTGCAAAGATTTAGACTGATTTGGCAGAGCTCCAATAATGGATGCTCATCCAATTTGTTTCGGTCTAGAACATAACGAATACCTCAATTGAAAGAGGTAGTTACAGTGATAATAGCACAGGTGTCACCCCTGTAACTGGGTGACTACTACAAAAAGACCTGAGCGATGGATTTTAGCCCTACGCGTTTCCCCCACGTATGGGTTCTTCAGGGGCGACAAATAGTTTAGATAGTTCCAGTCATGATAGACCGAATAGTGGCTTAGAAGATTGATAAAATATATGTATGTATCAACTGATAGATCCTACAACAGATCACAATCAGATGCAGCTGAATGCTGAAAGGAGTCAAATCAATCTCCCTCTCAATCAGATAGGACTGATATAGTCAAAGATAAAGTCCCTGATGTTAATCACGCCGTGTTGTCATAATATTTGTGAACCAGACCCTCCCCTCCGCTATGATATCCAGAGTTGGTTAAGTGCTGGCTGGTCACAAAATAAAAGCCTGGCCTAGTCTAGACAAAACCCAGTTTGATTACAGGATAAATTCTAGTGCAGCTAGATAACTATCGGCGCAAGCTAGATCAAAGATGAAAACAAAGTAAATGAAAAAAATGACTGGAACTATCTAAACTATTTGTCGCCCCTGAAGAACCCATACGTGGGGGAAACGCGTAGGGATAAAATCCATCGCTCAGGTCTTTTTGTAGTAGTCACCCAGTTACAGGGGTGACACCTGTGCTATTATCACTGTAACTACCTCTTTCAATTGAGGTATTCGTTATGTTCTAGACCGAAACAAATTGGATGAGCATCCATTATTGGAGCTCTGCCAAATCAGTCTAAAATTTTGGATAGGAGATAAGTAGAGATGAGCGAACCTACTCGTTTCGAGTAATTACTCGATCGAGCACCACGATTTTCGAGTACTTCCGTACTCGGGTGAAAAGATTCGGGGGGCGCCGGGGGGCGGGGGGAGGCATGGCAGAGCGGGGGTAGCAGCGGGGAACAGGGGGGAGCCCTCTCTCTCTCCCTCTCCCCCCACTCCCCGCTGCAACCCCCCACTCACCCACTGCGCCCCCCAAATTTTTTCGTCCGGGTACGGAAGTACTCGAAAATCGCGGCGCTCGGGCGAAAAAGGGGCGTGGCCGTGTATGCTCGCTCACATCTAGAGATAAGTGTCTGATTGTGAGTGCTCTTACCGCTGGGATCCCCATCAAACACAAGAATGGGGGTCCTGGGTCTTCCTGTATGAATGAAGAAGCAGGAGAGCATGTGCACAGCTGCTCCATTCATTACTATGGGACTGCAGAAGAGAAGCTGATTATAGTGCTCACCCATCTCAATGAAATCCATAGAGATGAATGAAGAGGCAGTGTGCATACTCGGCTGCTGCCCTGATCATACAAGGAGACATGGGACCACTGGCGTAACTATTGGGATGCAGGGGATGTGGTTGCACCCCGGCCCAGGAGCCTTATTGACATGCAGCCATATTTTTATCTCACACTACCGGTCCGAGAAAAAAATTGCTTATGTGAATTAAATCATTTAACTCCATTGGTCCTTTATAAGCACAAGATCTGATTAGCTTTCTATGGATCAGATATCACACGTGAAAATCACCCAAGTGAATACACCCTTGTGCATTATCAGCATTAAAGGGGTTTTCTAGGGATAGGTAATCAATAGTTGATCAACTGGGGTCAGTCACTCGGGACCCCGACTGATCAGCCTCAGCGCTGCTGGTGCTTGTAACTGCAGGTACAGCAGCAGTTGAAATCAATGATAGCCGTGCCTGCAGTTACAAGCACCGACCTCTGTGCATTTGCGGTGCTAACAGCATGCTCCCGCTTAGCTGATTGGTCGGGGTCTCGAGCACCAGCCCCCAGTGATCAACTATAGATGACCCATCCTGATGATAGGTCATCAATAGTATTTCCCTGGAAAACCCCTTTATTAGCAAAAGCACTGTGGGAACGATAGATAATGCACAATGGTAGCGCTGCTATTGGTTAACTAGCCTAACAACTGGTGACAGGTTCCCTTTAGGGCGGCTTCACATAGGTGTATGTATTTTTGCACAAACCTCAATGCAATGTGTTTATGCTATGAACTAGTTTTTTTGCGCTAGTATAGGTGTATATTACTGCACTTTTTGAGCCCGCAGTGCATAGTCCTTTGTGCCTGGGACACAACTTCGCCCTAATTTAGATGGCTATTTAGCCTAATGAGTTCTAGATGTGTTCTACTTGCCATGGAATTGCACAATGTATTGCGCATGCCGTTGCGTTTTCCGTGTGTATTTACGTGCACACCCTCTTTGGACTTCTCTGAGTACCTTTGGTGCACAAAAGTAAAGCATGCAACTTTTTTTCAAAATGCATGCACATAAAAATGAAATGTGGATGAACGCATTGAAATCAATGGGTTCTATCCTCTGCATATTGTGTGTCCAAATGTTGTGCGTGCAAATACACCCGTGTGAAGGAGCCCTTAAAGAGACTAGAAGCTTATCTTACAGGCTCAACTCAGTTGACCTGCTGAGTCAACTAATACTTACCTTCCCTGCCGTTTCCACCACTCAAACCGACTACTGCCGTGCATTGAGTATTGCCTAAGTAGTCCTCTTATTATAAACTCAAAGCGGGAGGAGTACTTAGCACTGCAGCAGCCAGCTTGAGTGCTGACATCGGGGGAACGACGGGGAGGGTAAGTATAAAACCTATATCCCCAGACTCAGCAGGTCAGCTACTTTGAGGCCATAGGCTTATCTCGTAGGGCTCCAAGTAGCTGACAGATTCCCTTTAAAAACTACAAATAAATGATATAAACTTTACCTAAAAGTATAAAAATTAGTGAAAAAAGCTCAGCAACCCAGCAGAAGCCATGGCAGAGATAAATACACATAAATACTCCCATTACCAAGGGATGATGCCATGTAAAATTTGTACTTCTAAATTACACACTGCCTTCTGTTCAAGCAGAGCTCTCCACAGTCCTTGAGACTGAACTTTCTATGGAAATCCTCTGGGCTTATAAATAAGAAGTGACTGCAGTTAAAGCAATAGTCTCTCTAAATAATGCAAACATTCTAAATAGCAGTACTTGAAGTGTTCAGCTTGAATTCTTTAGTACTTTGCTTCTTAGCAATAATAACACTGGAGAGCAAAAACTGAGACTTTTTGTATGATTTTTGGGGGGATATTGTATGCAGTGTAGTTTTTGTAATATAATATTGCAGCTTCTATATGTTTCTGTTAAAAGGTCTACCCCATTTATTCTGGTTTCATACTAAAAAACCTAAAGCCAATGCCAGGGTAATCAGTCCGAGCCTTTTGCCTCAGATTGGCCTTGGTTATTATTTTAGGGTTCCTTTCTGTAACCTCTTTTTTTATTTTGGGAAATGAGTCACTGGCCCAAAGAAGTCATTGAATATCTGCGCTGGGCCATTCATGCAGAGCCAATTGGGTGTCAATATCTGCCCAATGCTATCAGCCAATTGACCCGCTGTTCAAGGCATCAGTGGGACTCTTATTTCAAGATCCTATCAATATCACTTTTGGGTATGTTGATACCAGAGAACACCTATAAGGCATGTCAAAATATTTATTTCTTTTATCTTGGGGGTAGAGTTTCAGTTCACTACCCTAGCTCTATAGTTGTGCCAGAGTTTAACTTGGCGCTTGAAGTCTTAAAGGCACAGTTGCTGCAAACCTTAAATTGACACTGCAAGTGGTTTTCCAACGTATCAAAAAAATTGGACAGAAGGCAGGAAATGATTAAAACTAAGAAACTAAGGGTGGCCTTTACACGGGCCGATAGTCGCCAGAGCAATTGCTCAAAAGAGTGGTTATTGGCAACTGTAATTCCATGTAAATACTGGACCCAACAGGGCTATTATGTGAGAATCACTCACTTGTAGGAGTTACTTGGTTTTAGCTCATCAAAAAAGCAAGTGACTATTGGCCCGTGTAAACAGGCAGTTTTTCATCTATGATGAACAACCTATTTGCTCTGATTGGAGGTAGGTGGCCGGAAGAGATCTCTGGCCTGCTCCACCTACTTTCAGTGAGCGATAACTGATGTAGTTGTCCCATGTAAATGTATTTGCTGCAGCAAGGTAAGCAAAGGGTAGTGGTGAAGATGGGAACAGTGTTGCCGGAATGGTGGAGATCAGAGTGGTGAGTGTGACCTAGTTTTTTTATTTTTAACCATTTCCGGCCCTCTGCCAAATTTTTCAATAACTTAGAAAACCCCTTTAACACAAGAAAGACAATTGAAACAGTCACTTTAACCCCTTAACGACGGCCCCATCGGGAAACTACGTCCTCAGAAAGTGGGCCTTAATCCTAGAGGACGTAGTTTTATGCATCCTCTTTGGATTGATGCCCACTGGCCTGAGGACGTGACAGCTCCATGCTGTCAGTGCCCGCAGGTAGCCGACAGCATGGAGCTGTCATCCCAGGATGCGGGCAGTCCCCCCCGGCTTTGCGATCGGCGCTATAAAATGAATAGCGCCGATCGCAAAAAAGTAAATAAAACAGTGTAAAAAAGTAGTAATTCAGCTGCTATGATGGATCGGATCCATCACGGCAGCTGAAAATACTCACACGGCTTGTCGGCGGTGTCCCCCGGAGATCTGGTCCTCCCGGACCCGCCGGCGGCCTTCTGCGCATGCGCGCCTGATGATGACGTCACGCGCACGCGCAGAAGCCCGGGTGTCCCCGGCAAATTTAAAATCTCCTGGCTCCCGGCTCCTGAAGGTAGCCGGGAACCAGGAGGTGTTACCGGGGACCACTGTGAGCGGTCCCCGGGCCCGCGATCACCGCTATCCATTGCGATAGCGGTGATCGCGAAAAAGTAGAAAAAGTAAAACAAAAGTAAAGTTTCACCTCCCCTCATGGATCGGATCCATGAGGGGAGGTGAAGATACTCACCCCCGGTCCTCTGCGATGTCCCGATGTCCCGGGACCCGAAATCCCCGTCTGCGCATGCGCGCCCGATGATTGACATCGGGCGCGTGCACAGAGGGGCTCGAGCCCCGGGAAATTCAAAATTGCTCTGCTCCTGGCTGCCATGTGTAGCCAAGAGCAGAGGGATGTCACCAGGGACATGATCACTGTCATCCAATGGATGACAGTGATTATGTGAAGTAAAAAAAAAAGTGCAAAAAGTAAAAAAAAATAAATAAAAAAAGGGGTAAAAAGTAAAAAAAAAAAGTGCAAAAAGTAAAAAAAAAGTTTTAAAAAGTTAAAAAAAGCTTGCGTTTCATCTCCCCCCACGGATCATATCCGTGAGGGAGGATGAAATGACGTACCTAAGGCCTGCGGATTTATCCGCGGACCTCAACCCAGCTTCTGCGCACGCGCCCGTCGCCAATGTGGCAGGCGCATGCGCAAAAGCCGTGGTTTTTTAAAATCTCCCTGCTCCTGGCTACAAAACTTAGCCGAGAGCCTGGAGATTTCACGGAGGGCCGCGGTGAGCGGTTCCTGATCACGTGTTCGCCGTTATCCAAAGAATAATGGCGATCACGTAAAAGTTAAAAAAAGGTGAAGCTTCATCTCCCCTCACTGATGCGATCGGTGAGAGGAGATAAAACTTTTTACTGGAGGCCTCCATATTTGCACCCCGACGCAATCTTCTTCCATGAACTTTCCCGTATTCTGCGCATGCGACCACTGGCAAAACACCGCACACATGTGCAGGAGTCGGGGAGCCCAGGAAACTTAATATCTCCTTGCTCTCGGCTACCAACGGTCACCGAGAGCCTGGAGCAGTGACGAGTGGCCTCGTTGAGCGGTCCCCGGTCATGTGAAAAAATGGTAGCGATCTAACATAGGCCGGTCTCACATGACCGGATAGGAATTACGGATTCCGCATGCGTTTGATTAGCGGTAATACGCAGATCAATCGCATTGGATTACACAATTCCGCTCACATTAGCGGGTTGGAATTGCGTAATCCACTCGCAGAAAAGAGAACGCAGCAGGTTCTATTTTACCGCGGATATCCGCAACATAGAGCCCATTGTGCTCCATGGTCGTGGATATACCCGCTGCCCATACGCTACTACATTGTATACGGGCTGCGGGTAACCGCGTCATCGCTAAGTGACGGTGCGGGAAATACAAACAAACAAAAAAAAAGTGTACTGCGAATGACCGCCCGTGTAAGTACGCAGTTATGCGCAGTACATTACGTGGCCGTACGCAGGGTCACAGCCGGGCTCACAGCTGGGATCCGCTGCGGGCCCCCGCAAGCAGATTCCGCCTACGGCTGTGTGAGCCCGGCGTTATTCAGACCGCTACCTGTAATACGCAATTTACAAGAAGCCCCGGGAACGCTCGCCTTCCTGCAGTTCCAGGAGCAGCTTGTTGAGCGCCTTCTGTGTGAGACCGCCGCACCTCATCAAGCTTACGGAGACTCACGGAACGCCACTTTTTACACCCCATACCCGCTACTGAGGTCACGAAATACCCCCAAAAAGCATGAGAGGAGGGGGGGGGGATACCCGGTTTTATTGCCCCATGGGCCCATCCCAACCAGCCTCCATAATTACCCGTCTTTGGAAATACTACACAGTTCACATTATTACTTTTATCTAAGATTTGCGAACGCCGAAAAGGGCGTGGAGGAGGGGGGGGGGGATTTTAGGGAGTCAATTTTTATTCCGTACAAATGAGCAATGGGGCCTGGAATTTATTCAGCTATGCCCTGCAATCCAACGGGTGTTCCCTCCATTACAGGCCTTGCCATGTTTCCTGTAAGTAGATTAGGGCCACAATGGGTATGTTTTTGAACACGGGACAAACGGGGGTATCCATTTTGGGGTGAACGTCTTCATTCCTATGTAAACTGTACAAAAAAAAAAGTTTTTAAATTGACAAAATTGCCAAAAAAATGAAAATTGTAATTTTTTTCTTCTGCTTTGCTGAAATTTATTCAAATACTGTGTGGTCAAAATACGCAGTACACCCCTAGATGAATTCGTTAAGGGGTCTAGTTTTTAAAATGGGGATATTTGTGGGGGTCTTTATAGTTTTGGACGCTCAATGACTCTATAAGTGGGCAATGGGGCCTGGAATTTATTCCGTTGTACCCTAAAATCCAACGGGTGCTCCTTCCATTATAGGCCTAGCCATGCGTCCTTTAAGTAGATTAGGGCCACAAGGGGTATGGTTCTGAACACGGGACAAACAGGGGTATCCATTTTGGGGTGAAAGTCTTCATTCCTATGTGTGCGGTACAAAAAAAACAGTTTTTAAATTGATACAACTGCCAAAAAAATGAAAATTGTAATTTTTTTCCTACTGCTTTGCTTAGATTTATTCAAAAATTGTAGGGTAAAAATACACAGTACACCCCTAGATAAATTCGTTAGGGGGTCTAGTTTTCAAAATGGGATCATTTGTGGGGGTTCTCTGTCGTTTTGGCCGCTCAAGGGCTCTACCAGTGTGCAATGGGGTCTAAATCACCTTCATGCTAAATTTCTGTTCTGAAAGCCACCGACTACTCCTTTCATTTTGGGCCCCGTTGTGCATCCAGACAAAAGATTAGGGCCACAATGGGTATGTCTCTGAACACGGGACAAACAGGGGTATCCACTTTGGGGTGCAAGTCTTCATTCATGTGTGTGCTGTACCAAAAAAGCAGTTTTTAAAACGACAGAATTGCCAAAAAAACGAAAATCACAATTTTTTCCTTTTGCTTTGCTGCAATTCATTCAAAAACTGTGGGCTCAAAATGGGCAGTACACCCCTAGATAAATTCATTAAGGGGTCTAGTTTTCAAAATGGGGTCACTTGTGGGGGTTCTCTTTGATTTTGGCCGCTCAAGAGTTCTACAAAAGTGCTATGGGCCTAAAACTCCTTCAAGGAAAATCTATGTTCTTAAAGCCACCGACTACTCCTTTCGTTTTGGGCCCCATTGTGCATCCAGACATAAGATTAGGGCCACAATGGGTATGTCTCTGAACACGGGAGAAACAGGGGTATCCATTTTGGGATGAAAGGCTTCATTCATGCGTGTGCTGTACAAAAAAAGCTGTTTTTAAAATGACAGAATTGACAAAAAAATGAAAATCACAATTTTTTCCTTTTGCTTGGCTTGAATTCATTCAAAAACTGTGGGGTCAAAATGGTCAGTACACCCCTAGATAAATTCGTTAAGGGGTCTAGTTTTCAAAATGGGGTCACTTGTGGGGGTTCTCTTTGGTTTTGGCCACTCAAGAGCTCTACAAAAGTGCTATGGGGCCTAAAACGCCTTCAAGCAAAATTTATGTTCTGAAAGACACCGACTACTCCTTTCATTTTGGCTCCCGTTATGCATCCAGACATAAGATTAGGGCCACAATGGGTATGTTTCTGAACACGGGAGAAACGGGGGTATCCATTTTGGTGTGTAAATCCTCATTTTCATGGGCTCTATAGGAAAAAAATATGTCTTTAAAATGACATATTTGCAAAAATATGAAATTTAATTTTTTGTCCCCTAAATTGAACTAATTCCTGAAAAGAACTGGTGGGGTCAAAATACTCATGACACCCCTCAGTGAATACACTAAGGGGTGTAGTTTTTAAAATTGGGTCATTTGTGGGTGTATCTATTATTCTGACACTTATGAGCCTCTGCAAACTTGGCTTGGTGCAGGAAAACAAAGTGCTCCTCAAAATGCTGAAAAGTAATGTTAAATTTGTACGTCCTCTAAATGGTTAAAAAAAACACAAAAGTTTTTCAAGTGTGCATTCAGAATAAAGTAAACAGATGGAAATACATATCTTATCAAAAATTTGTACAGTATGTTTGGACATATTTGAGATATTACGGTTGAAAATGTGAAAAAAATGACAATTTTTTCAAAATTTTTCCAATATTGGTACTTTTAATAAATATACACAAATTATATCGGTCTCTTTTTACAATCTAAATGAAGTACAACATGTGGCGAAAAAACAATGTCAGAATCACTGGGATATGTAAAGCCTTTACGGAGTTATGCCACGTTGAACGACGCATGTCAGATTTCCAAAATTTGGCTCCGTCACTAAGGCGCAAACAGGCTTCGTCACTAAGGGGTTAAGATTTGTTGGAACTGAATATTTAATGTCTTAAGCGTCAAAGTAAAGTTCTATATATGCATAAATATCCTATCCAAGGTAGAATGGCTCAATGGTGCCCCCCACCTACCCCAGTCCTTGCACCCAACACCCAAAGCACCCTACCCAATGATTCCTTCTCCTACCAGGATACAAGATATTTCATCCATGAAGTGACTTAAGAATGGCATTTAGAGATGTGAAGCTGCACAACTCTTTGCTGTTGCAGTTATAGTTTAGCAAAGACCAACGCACCATGTAGGCAATGGCCTAGAGGTTCAACTCTCCCTCTCCAAGGTGTCCTTTTCATTACCTAAAAAGGTGTATAATTGGCTTTCTAATACATTATAGGGTCCCCTAAAATATAATAGAAGTCTTAATTTTTTAAAGGGTCTCTGCACAAACACAAGTATGAGCAGGGCCTCCTAGGCCATAGAATAAATCATATATAATATATAAACTATATATAGACTTTACATTATAAAGCTAAACTATGGTGCATGGACATGTACTGAGGAGAGGACTCTACAAAGCATGGCTTCACGAGGTAAGTGTGGAGGTGAGTCATGCTTATCTTGGGCTCTTAGGTTTAATGGTTATATTAATTGACAATTGTAGAGGGATTATACTTATACTAAGTGAACGTTATATGCATCATAAGGCGATAACTTGTAATTTTGCATGATAATGTTATAACTTGTTTTAAAAAGCTGCAGAGATATTGTTTAACCTGCGCCTCCCATTAGTTCTCTATTGGTATCTAATGGTTACGTCCTGTAAGCTCTGCTGTTGTACTGGTCAGGCATGCTCAGTGCCTTCATATTCTGTAATGACGACACAGTTTGTAACAGTTGTGAATGGCACTCGTCAGTAACTGGCAGTGGGGCATTGTGGGAGATGTAGTTTTTGCACTCCCCATTTTAAATAACAATGTTGAAATCTGAAGCTAGCAGTGGAGCGGGTTGGCAAATAAAGGTACTGGAGTTCAGTTTGATGATTTACATGAACGTTTGGAGAAATGGTCATAATATTAGGGAAATTTGGAAAATTTTGTCTAGTCTCTGGAATTACTCTTTAATGTAACTTTTTGATGGGGTACATCAGATCTTCAGGATTTATAATACGAGTGCATAATATCAATTACAGTGTGATTTAATATTTGTCTTATAAATACAATGTATATGATAAAGCAGTGTACTGCATTATAGACACCCTATATATTGTAGCACATGTATAAAAAGCTTCTTTGTACAATGTTTTTTAGCAGTAAATATGGTGTAAAGTCTAATGTAAGGGCGCCTACCCACTTGCGATTTTTTTTCCTTTGCGTTTTGCGTTTTTTCTGAAGAGCAATTAGGATAGAATGTGTTCTTGTCCACTTGCGTTTTTTTTTTTTCGGTCCGTTGCAATTTTTAACATAGGAACTGTCAGTTGCATATGTGTCCTTATTTTTCTCTTAATGCACCCATGAATGTCAATGGAAATTAACGGAAAAGGCGCGAAAATGCCGTGAAAAACACGCGGAAAACGCACGGGAAATGCTGCGTTTTTCACGCACGAAAATCGCAAACGCCAGTGGGTAGGCGCCCTAAATCTAATGTATCTAGATTGGATACAAGAAGGTATGCAGGAGGGCATGGAGGCATACAGGTTCTACATGGTATCTTGCAGCATATTGGTCCACATTTGCTGTAGCTAAACCTCTAGATTGTGCAAACTTGAAGTTGGCATCCCATAGGGTCTCATACATGTTCTACTGGTGATAAATCCGGTGACCGGGCAGGCCACGGAAGTTTGATAATGTTGCGGGGACATTCCTGTGACATCCTTGAGTGTGCGGCCGAGCATTATCCTGTTGGAAAATACCTCCTGTAGCCATATGAGACAACATATGTGGCTGCAGGATGTCCTGAACATATCGCTGAGATGTCATTGTCTCTTGTACCACTACTAGAGATGATTGACTGTCATATCATTGCTCCCCCCCCCCCCCAGACCATCACACTATCAGGGGCCATCACTATCCTGGAGCATGGACTTACCGCCTTGTTTCATGCATTAGCGGCTCGAAAAAGACCGTAATCGGTCGAAACGTTGCCTTTTCTGTTTAATGATGAAACAATAAAGAAAGTCTTTTTTTACATAAAGATGTTTTGAAGCACCTTTTATGCTGCCACTTCCTTAAGATTTTTGCATTTGAGTAATTACAAGGGGTTGTTGGTCTACAACCCGGAGGTTGGCTTTGCATTCTTGCGATTTTATACGCATACTTTTTCTCGTCCCCCAATTGAGCAATTTGTCCTGGGGATAAATTGAGTGCTGTTGATATACTACCTTTTGGAACACTAGCAGGGGGCAGTGTGCTGCTCCACAGCAAGGCAAAATTGAGGCGCTCACCCCTAGGTTTCCTAACACGAACATGGCCCTCATCAGTACCTAAACTAAATTTCGATTCATTGCTTAAGACAACCCAGTTCCATTCTGTAGGAGTCCAGTTTCTTCGCTCATGAGACCAGTGCAAACAAAGACAACAGTGGGTGGGTGTCAAAGGTAGTGCACGTAATGGGCGCCAATGGTGGGCAATTTGTCAATACGACCATCCAGCTTCCTGCATTCCAATAATGCACCCTTCTCAAACTCTGTTAACTGGGCAAAATCTCTTTGATTACATTGTAGAGGCATTTAGTGGTCAACAAGCTCTACACAAGTGGAAGAAGAGGTCACTACACACAAGGAGCCTCCAAGAGCCTTTTATAGGCCGCGGTGGGGACCATTTTAGGGCCTCAGGTGAGAAGACCGTTCATCTAATCACCACAACTCTCATCATTTGCATATCTGCCTGAGATGGAACTGCATGCCGAGTTTTGCAGCAAAATGACAACTTCTTCTAGGGATGGAATTTTGTTTTGACAACAAGTGTACATGAATGTATGTAAAAGGGATAGATATTGGAGCACTTTATTAAAATAAATGCTGGATTGATATTAGGACTCATTACATTCAGTGGGTGAGGTAAAGTACATTTCAATCCAGCAGAAAAAACTAAATCACTAGTGTATCATAATGTGTCAAATCTGCTCCCAAATTCAGCCCCTGCATAATACACAGGGCATAAAATACTGTTTAAGGGAACTTGTCATATTGATCATCGTATCCAATATGCAGGGGAATAGCTAAAGTCTCATCGGTCTGGGTGTAAAAGATTAGCCCCCCCCCCCACACTCCCCACCCCCTAATACACACATAGCTACTCTGTGTAGCTACCAGCCGTGGTCTATGCCACAAAAAACCATACACACATATACTTTATAAATATTGGACAGCATATCTAAAGACAACATTTATAACAGGATGGGTGAATGATGGAAGCCCCTCCTGGCTGAGAGCTGGAGCAGGCTCCTATACGGCTATCACCCTTTTACTGCTGGAAAGGTGATGAGCTCATCACACTATAGTGAAGCAGTGAGGACAATAAGGAGTTAGGTATAGCATATATAGCTAAGTATAGCTGGGTAAGGTACTTATAG
This sequence comes from Eleutherodactylus coqui, assembly GCF_035609145.1. Taxonomy (NCBI): domain Eukaryota; kingdom Metazoa; phylum Chordata; class Amphibia; order Anura; family Eleutherodactylidae; genus Eleutherodactylus; species Eleutherodactylus coqui. The sequence goes on from NC_089844.1 coordinate 89,099,880, forward strand.
CTAGGCTGTGGGGGGGGGGGATGCATTACACACTGAGGGATTTCTGATATACAACAGCTCAGGGCCCTTCTGTAGTGATTAGGAAGAAGACAGCTCATGAGCGCAGGTGCAATTGTGACCCCTGAAATCCCTATTGCTACTACACAACCCATATGCAGGCATCATGTTACAGACCAGGAGGAGCTGAGCTGACTAATATTGTTACGGCACTCTACCCCCCGAGCGCCAGGTGGGGTGCCCTGATCTTCCCGCACCCCACTGTCCCTGCCTACTTGCCTCGGCCCTGGCTAACCCCAGGCGGACAACTGGGCGGCGGTCCCTGCGCTGGCTAGGGACCTGGCGACTACCTAGATGGAACTACTAACAGGGGACAGAGTGCTGACAGAAGAGGCAGGTGGAACAGACCAGCAAAACTTACAAGCAGAGTAAGGCTGGAGATGGAGCTCACAGGCAAACTGACAGGATACTGACGAGCAACTACAGCAGACTAAGACAGACCTGACTAGAGGCTAGCAGAACCAATAACTGGCAGGGAGCTCAGGTCACTGTCAGCCTTTTAACTTAAAGCCTCCACCCAGGGGCGGAGAGTGGGAGGAGCCGACTCTCCCACTGTTGCATATGGAAGGTGGAGGAGAGCGGGCGGCACCCTACAGGCGGACACGCCCACGCCGCTGCACGCTGGCTGCTCCACGCCGCCGGGAGAGCCCCAACAGCAGAGCCCTGGGACGCCGGAGCCGACATCGGAGCGCCGCGCGCCGGCCGCGGAACCCAGCGCCGCCCTGCATGGTAACATTACCCCCCCTCTGACGGGGGACCTCCGGGCCCCCGGAAACTCGACCAGGCTTATCCGGAAAACGATGGTGGAACCGCCGTACCAACACGGGAGCATGAACATCACGTGCGGCCACCCAGGAGTGATCTTCTGGTCGAAACCCCTTCCAGGCCACCAAATATTGTAGGGTTCCTCGACACCGACGAGAATCCAGTATCTCCTGGACCTCATAATCAACTTCATCCCGGACCAGGGTGGGCGGAGGGGTTCCGGAGGTGGGCATCACCGAAGGGACAAAAGGTTTCAATAGCGACTTATGGAATACCCTGTGAACCCTCCATGTGGCTGGCAACCCCAGCTCGATCCGGTTCGTCGAAGATACCCCTGAGTTCCTGAAAAAAGGAGTCCACAGACTGCAGGCAGGAGGAACCCTCGGGGATAGAAAAGGCCCATGTCTGGGCAGAGCCCCGCAGCAGGGACATTATCAGCCCGACCCTCTGAGCCTCCAACCCGGAAGAACGGGGACGCATCCGAAAAAACAGGCGACACGCCTGTCGGAAAACAAAAAACTTGTTCCTCTCCCCAGAAAACACCTCGGGAAGAGGGCACTTGGGTTCGGGGCTGGTTGAGGCGTCCGACCCCTGCGACACCCCCCGCTGCTCCTGGGCCACCATGCGGGCGGATAAATCCTGGATCACAGGCACCAGGGCCTGCAGCTGGTTCGTGAGGGAACTGATCGCCTCCATGACAAAACAGTTTTTAAGGGCCAGTTATTATGTTACGGCACTCTGCCCCCCGAGCGCCAGGTGGGGTGCCCTGATCTTCCCGCACCCCACTGTCCCTGCCTACTTGCCTCGGCCCTGGCTAACCCCAGGCGGACAACTGGGCGGCGGTCCCTGCGCTGGCTAGGGACCTGGCGACTACCTAGATGGAACTACTAACAGGGGACAGAGTGCCGACAGAAGAGGCAGGTGGAACAGACCAACAAAACTTACTAAGCAGAGTAAGGCTGGAGATGGAGCTCACAGGCAAACTGACAGGATACTGACGAGCAACTAGAGCAGACTGAGACAGACCTGACTAGAGGCTAGCAGAACCAATAACTGGCAGGGAGCTCAGGTCACTGCCAGCCTTTTAACTTAAAGCCTCCGCCCAGGGGTGGAGAGTGGGAGGAGCCGACTCTCCCACTGTTGCATATGGAAGGTGGAGGAGAGCGGGCGGCACCCTACGGGCGGACACGCCCACGCCGCTGCACGCTGGCTGCTCCACGCCGCCGGGAGAGCCCCGACAGCAGAGCTCTGGGACGCCGGAGCCGACATCGGAGCGCCGCGCGCCGGCCGCGGGACCCAGCGCCGCCCTGCATGGTAACATATATAATTTTGTAGGAAAGTATTCAGTATAACTTGTCATTTATTCTTTAATTCCTGTTCATTCTAGGCTTAGGAGTCCAGTGGGCTGTCCTATCAGTGACTAATAGCTATTTCTGCATGCATAGTCTTACAGAGAAGGCTGTCAATCAATGATAGGACTGCCCACTAGACTCCTAAGCCCAGGAATTAAAGAATAAATGACAAGTCCTACTGAAAATTCCCTATAAACCTACATATCAGTCTGCTCAGCTCCTCCTGCTCTATAACATGATGCTGGCCGATCAGACACCATCTTCAATGAAACAGGTTCCTTTCAAAGTAAAGAGCAAGTGTTGATGAATGGGTTGGTCTGCTCACAGAAAACATGTTTTCAAATTGCCATGGTGCCGTTCACTGCATAGCCAGACTACAAGATAGAGGTGTTGCAGTGAAAGTTTATCCCATCACTCATTTGCATAGCTTTTTCCTAGGGAGCATTGCATTGCCTATAAGACTCATTAAACCCTCATGGTGTTCTCCACAGGGAGAAACATTACCACCCGGATGTGAAGTGTAAAACAGACATTCAAAGTTTTCTAATAAAGTCCAAATTGCAAAACAGGGTCAAAATAAGCTAGACAAATCAACATACAGAGTGAGGTGTAACAGAGCTGAGCCAATCCTGGAATAGTAGAAGTGAGTATGTAGTCCAGAAATGCCATGCGTTTTAGGCCTAGTAAAGACATAGGAGAAGATTTATTAAGACTGATGCTTTATACACCAGTCTTAGACCTTATTCACTCAAGCGTTTTTACCCGTCTAATTTAGCCGCAATAAAACATTGCGACTATCGAAGCATTGGTTTTCAATGTATTCATTCAGATGGCTGATTTTTTAGCCGTGTAAAAATGTAGAGGCCGAAAAGATAGAACATTGGCGACCGAATAGGGCAGCTGATTTTATACGCGGCGGAAAAGACAGGTCTTGCTCTATCTTTTGGCCAATATACACTGGAGGCTCCCATAGAGTCCTATGGGGGCTGCCAAAAAAAGGGAGGGGAAGAGAGTTTAGCAGCAGCAAAAACATGAGAGGTGCCTCTATTTAGGCATCAAAGGTAATTCCGAGGATTTCTGCCAACTGAGGAAATTCCGGGCTGCGGCGTATATGTGTTGAACCCAGTTGTATGAATGGATGAGAAATGGCTAATTGGAGCCGCAACTGGATCGCAGCTTGTTCCTGCTTATGCGATTTTTAGCTGTGACGTGGCCAGCGTGAAAGCACATCGCCTGTGTGAAAGAAGCCATAATGTGGTTTTTCGAGGCAGGTGGTGGCAGTGGGGAACATTGGTGGCAGTGTGGAGATGGAGAATACTGAAAAAAAATAAACACAATACTCACCACCCACTGCTTTGATACTCCCTCACTGCTGTTCAGGTCTTCTGTTTACAAGACACATGGCCGAAGGAGGAAGCAGAAGAAAGAGCTCCGTGTTTAGCATTATTGTCTTGAAGCACTGTGGTCCTAGGTTCCAATCTGACCAATGGCAACGTCTGCACGGAGTTTGTTTGTTCTCCCTGTGTTTGTGTGGGTTTCGAGCCAGGTACCAAAAACCTACTAATATTTGAATATACCTTGTGAGCCCCAACGGGGACAGAAAATATCAACTAATGTGAAGTGCTGTGTAATATGTATCTGCTTTATAACTAAAGGTAATTATTATGAAAGACAGGAAAAACATACAAACTCCATCCAGATGTTGTGAGATTTGGACCTAGGACCTCAGCACTGCAAGGCACCAGTACTATCTGCTGAGCCACAGGAACCACCGCCCTCTTCTTTGGTGGCTTCGGCCAGGATGAACACCTGAGGCTTGAGTTTGCCATGAACCAAACCTCTAGCAAAGTTCGACTGGTTTGATTCGTTCAACACTATTGGCAACTATGCTTGGCTGCTTGGCTCTCTATTTCTATACAGAGACTCTTACAAATTTCTTGTAAAGGTAGACATGCATGGTACCTGGATAATACGTGAGATGGATGTGCATATATCTCAACTTTCTGTTCCTCTAACCTTTCCAAACAAGTTGCCTGATAACTTAATATTATATTCAGGGGACACTTTTTTCAGTGCCTGTCAATTTGGAATCACGTAGGTATTATTATGAGAATACTATACTAATAAAATAAGTCTTGCAAAAGCTTTAATTAAATGGCTCGATAGAGAAGAGCAGAGCAGGATATAGCATTGTTGTTCAGCTCCGTTACATGGTTAGCTAATTAATTAATCAGTCTGTCAGTCATTAGTTTGGAGGAGATGAAGTGAGATTTATGATATGACTTCTGTACATGATTGGATTCTTTAATTTTTTGGTGTTTGTCTTGCACCTTCTTCTCATTTCCTTCATTGAGTTTTTTTTTTTCATTAAGTTCTCTACATCTGAAGTGCTCGTTAATCTTCGTCTTTCTCTTATTTCATCTACACTGTATAGTGTGTACGGGTAGTGCACTTACCACTCTGTTACCGTAGGAACAGGAGATCTGAGTAAATAAGATTATGGAAAAGAAATCACTTCTAATTAAATGAGGATATAGTCTATAAATGAAGAGATTCACACACGGGCCACAGTGCTCAGGTGTAATGTGTGCTTATCCCTCAAAATGCGGCTGGGGAGCGAACCAATCATCCTGACAAAAGGGTCTTGTACAGTGGAAAAAGCATCATCATCACTTTTGGTTCCAAATTGTTGGTCTATTTTTTCATATTTACCCCAAGAGGAGATCCAATACTATTAGTTTCCGTATGGGCTGGATCTTATGCATTGGATACAAAGCATAAAGAATGGAGTTCTGAAGAACCCCATTGTCTCAGAGAAGCACTACGTCTTGAGAAATGTAGCTATTTCAACTGCAAGGAAACACAGGGAAGTGGTTGTCCCAGATTGATCATTCCACAGCTTAATGTTCAGTTTAGCCGTAGGATGGCAGTCCCATCAAGCTCCTTAAACTGGCCATAAATGTTGGGTAAAAGTTGGCCAAACCCAATGTTGTCCGTGAGATTGGCCATTGATCTTATGGTATGGGATCTTCTGGTCTCTAACTTGATGATAAATTAAATATGAAGGAAATATTGGGTATGTCCATGGCAGATAAGATACTTCCTGAGCATGCATGCCTGGTCGAGAGGAGCGTGCAGCCAAGTGTATATGAAGGAAATAGATATATGTTGGGTAAAAGTTGGCCAAACCCAATGTTGTCCCTGAGATTGGTCATTGATCTTATGGTATGGGGTCTTCTGGTCTCTAGCTTGATGGCAAATTAAATATGAGGGAAATATTGGGTATGTCCATGGCAGATAAGATACTTCCTGAGCATGCATGCCTGCTCGAGAGGAGCGTGCAGTCAAGTGTATATGAAGAAAATAGAGTAATATCTCCACAGATAATGGGTTTGCTTATTTTTTCTCTTTCATTCTGTACACAGAACTTTAAAGAGAACTTTTCATAAGATAAAATCAGTGGGAATGGCTTTATGTCCTGGCAGCCACGGCTCCAATGGGCAAAGGGAGCGGAGTATTTACAAGAGACAACAGGGATAGAGTCAGTGGGGTCATAGCTGTGGAGCCAAGCAGCTGCTGATTTTATAATGTGATAGAGAGTATTTATAGACATGGCCTATGGTGTTCTAGACTGCAAAACTTGGCATTTTCTTATTTCTTCTTCATTCCTGCCCCCTGAGAGCCCAGATTTTATATTAACATTTCCATAATCATAGACATATGAGGGCTTTATTTTGTGGGGTGGGTTGCACAAAAATGGCACCATTTTGAGCTACATATAATGTGCTAAAAAACATGTAGCAATTTTTTCAGAGGAGAGGGTATGAAAAAAAACAGTAATCCCACAATCTTTCAGGTTTCGTTTTTGGGGTTTCATTTTTGCGCTGTTCACCGTACAGTTTGAAATCAGTGAGGGGGATTGACTGGCGCTGCAGCCGTGGCCCGATGAGTGAAGAGAGCTGCGTATGTGATAATAAACGGGATTAGAGTCCGTGGGCCTGCAGCTGCAGAGCCATACAGCTAGCCCTGTTGATTTTATCCCACGACAAGTCCTGTTTATGGTATTCTGCCCTTCAGGACTTGCCTTTTTTTTTTACTGTTTTTTAATTCTTGCCATTTGTAAGCCAAATATGTTCATTTGCTTTTCCATTAACATAGCTGTGTAAGGGCTTTTTTTTCGTAAAACGAGTTGTATTTTTAATGGCATCATTTTGGGGTACAAGTAATATATTGAAAAACTTATAATTATTTTTTGGGGGGAATGAACAAAGCAGCAATCCTATGATTTTTAGGTTTTGTTTTTATAGGGTTTCATTTTTGTTTTTTTCACCGCGCAGTATAAATTAATCCTTATTTTTTACTGTAATGATTGCAGGGGTACTAAGTTTATATACCGTATTTTTTTTATACTTTGCTACTTTTTTACAATGAAAAATCTTAAAAACAACAACAAATATTTATTTTTGTTTTGCCATATTCTGAGAATCATAACCTTAGAATACACCCAACCTTTTGATTATCTTTATTCCAGTTTTGGGGAGGCCAGATGAACAAAAAAAAACAACTAGCAATTCTTGAATTTAAGCAATGAACTTTATTTACTGGGGAAAAGGTTTTTATTTTTATTCTTTTCTTTTAAATATTTTATATCATTTTATTTTTTAATATTTTTATAGTCTCACTAGGAAACTTGACCATAAGATCTCTTCATTGCATCTATAGTACACTGCAATATTTCTGTATTGCAGTGTAGAATGCCTGTCAGCATTCTAAATGCCTGTAACGCTGACAGACATCCAATTAGGCTCTAATTTTGGTAGTAAAATAGCCCCTTCAATGTTTATCCAGGCACAGTGATATCCATGCAAAAGTGACTGTTCTTAGTACTGCACCATAGCCCCACTCAGCCTCACTTGAATGAAGTCAGCTGCAGTACCAGGCACTAACACCCTCATGCCAATATCACAGCTTCCGGAAAAAAAGTATCCATGTTTTTCTAACCCTGTTAAAGCCTTTTAACTATAGATATACTTACATACTTTTTAGTCTATCAGGGATTCAGGGAATGTTGGTCAGTAACATTGCTGTAGCAATGATAACAGGAAGTGCAGCCATTATGGTTGTCAATTATGACTTGTCAGAAGCTTTGATATTGACCGGACATGCTGACGAAATAAATTATGTCTAAATGATTTGTTTGCAAAAAACGGTCACCACAAAAGCGCAGAAGCAAAAGTCAATGAAAGTTGAAGTAAAAAAAAAATATTCAGAGTGATTTGCTACAAATGTATTTAAAGGAATCCATTTCTTAAAGGGGTTGTCCAGTGACTATTTTTTAATATAAAAACTCCGTAAATAAATAAAAAATAATAAATGAGCCTCTACTCACCCGTTTCATTCCCCTGTCGCTCCAGTCTCTGCCGATTTCTGTTTGCCTCCTGGCAGCTGTTTACGCGTAGTCTAGGCATGTGGTTGCTGTATCCAGTCATGGCTTTAGTGGTACCACACTAACATTTGGCATACAGTATATAATAAATGTGGCTCAATGTATAATTTTCTGATTTAGTTTTCTTATATCTAAGTATTAGCTGAAAATCAAATCTCCGCAGCTACTGTTGTGGCAACTCAAAAAAAACAACACCCCCCCCCCGCCCCCCATCAAAGAATAATACAAATTGGCATCCAGAAAAAAAAGAATAGAAAAAAAATTACGTTTCATCCAATATTTCTGATTAGTAAAACAAAATATAAGTTGGTACATTCCCTTTAAATTTCTCTTTAACCCTTTCAACTAAAATAGAAACTGCTTGTTCAAACCTCTCTCGGCAGTCCAGTGGTATTTGGTAAATATTTTTCACCCTTTCTTCTTGTTGTTCTGTGGATTTCAGTGCTGTAATAAAATAACCTGCCATCTTTTATATGTATCCCAGCTCTACATTCACCGGCTCCGTACATAGCACTTTGCTTTTGATTTACGCAAACAACTGTAAATGTTTTATATATTTGTGTGGTAGTGAATGATATTAGGCCATCAATCCGCTGGGACTGCAAATCAGAAAAAAAAAGCTATTCCATTTCAGGAGCTGTTAAATCCGTGGTGCCCCCTGGCTGATTTAGTCAACTTATATTTGCTGTTGGTAAAACCGTTGATACTGCGAATACGACAGAGGCCCAGAGAGTGTTGGAGTGTAAATAGCACTACATGTCCCACACTTAATGCACAAGCCTGGATTACATTCACCTCTGATTAAAGCCCATTGCTTGAGAAAAAATGGAATAAGTTAGGTCCCTACCTTCTGTCACTGCCTCTAGCTTTAGCCCCACAGCAACCTGCCAACAGGCCACGATTCTGCTAGTTGTAAATTTTAATTGGTCGTCTGGGGAAAGCGCAAACCACTGACTAGAGATTAATCAGTAAATTAACCTAGACATAATACACATTTCCCCATGGGCTCCCAGTAGCTCCAGGCTGGGGAGGAATAGCTCCGGAGAGTGGAGAACTTGTGTTAGGATGTTGTTATTGTTTCCCGTCGTAGATCGGAACATCTTTTCCATGTCCTGATATTCCCTTTTGTGTGACCTTTCCTTTGACCTTGATTTGTATGGCTGTTGCAAAGTGACTTCTTGGTTTAGATTTACCAACCAAATACAGATATTAATAAATGAGGCTGAAATTAGACTAGTTCTTGCAGAAATTCTCTAGAATATTGCATACATGTATAGGTATATATATATATAGAAACTCTCATTTATTAATATCTGCATTTGGTATCTTAATAGAAAAAAAAAGTATATATATATTTTTAATGTGTACGCATGCTAATATTATAAATCCGAAAGTAACTCTGTCTGTTTGTTACCTTTTCACAGCTAAACTACTGAAGCGATTTGGATGAGATTTGGCAGGGAGATAGCTTGCATCTTGAGGTAGGACATAGGCTACATTTCATTCCGAAACTTTATAGAGTTCTCTAGGGAGCAGCACAAGACAGATTTATTTGGTGATGTGCAGACATACCTCCACTCTGCCACCGGCACAGCACCGTGTGGCGAGGCAGAGTGGAAGGAGGTGCATATCATAATGGACAGACACGTGAGGGCAGGCGTCGTTGTCACACTATGTGATTATTAGGCCTCTTTCACACGGGCGACGCCATATCGCCACAAGAAAATTGCAGTGATATCAGTGGTCTGTGCAGAGGTTGCATACAATGCTACAAAGTTGCGCAACTGTATAGTACTCTTTTGCCAGGATTTTTTTGGGGAAGGGGGGCCTTGAAATATTAGCTCTACCCATTGCATATTGCATTGAATGGCTGTGATTGGTTCATCAGCGCTGGCTCTGATTGGATGAGCCGTGGCACTCGAGAACCAATCAAAGCCAGCACTTCCTGGAGGCGGAGATTTTGAATCTCCAATCCAGGGAGCAATGACAGAAGACTTCAAGAGGAGACGTGCGGGAGCTGATAGTGCCTGAGAGGTGATGTATTCTTTTTTTCATGCAGTTAGGTCTTATTTTCGGGGCTTTTACAGTAGGATTTCTTACTGTAAAAATTGCATCGCACCGTATGAAAAGCGCATTTTCGTGTGATGCGATGCAACACATAGGAAGGTTCTATAGAGAAACATGGGCTACAAAACATCTCAAATTGCGGTAATATTTAACAACCCACAATTTTTTTTCCTCACAATGTCGCGGGCTACAAAACATCGCTAATGTGAAACAACCCATTGGCAAGCATGGGCTTCACATACATGCAATTTGTAGTTCTGTTGCATCTCAGGGAAATCACACGATTTTGACCCCCGTGTAAAACCAGCCTTAAACTAGCAGGGATACCTGACAAAACTTGATCCAAAGGCTTAACATGGATTGAAATTTTAAAGAAAATCTGTGTTGCCCATAACAATCACAGTGCAGCTTTTTTCTACCTAAGCAGAAGTGTTAACAGTTTATTTTAGTCAATTAGCAAAATGCAAAGTAATTGAACAAAAGAGAAATGTAAATCAAATCAATATTTGGTGTGAACGCCCTTCACTTTCAAAAAAGCATCAATTCTTCTAGGTATACTTGAGCACAGTCAGGTGTATGATTAACCAAAATACCAAACAGGTGGAAATAATCATCATTTTCATATGTAGGTTGAAATACGGTCATTAACTGAAACAGAAACAGCCAAACTGTGCTACAAAGGTGAGGTTGTGGAAGACAGTTTCATGTAATAGGTCATACATAGAGATGAGCGAACGTACTCGGTAAGGGCGCTTTCGCAATCGAGCACCGCGATTTTCGAGTACTTCACTACTCGGGTGAAAAGTACTCAGGTGCGCTGTGGGTGAGTGGGGGGTTGTAGCGGGGAGTGGGGGGGAGAGGGAGAGAGAGAGGGCTCCCCCCTGTTCCCCGCTGCTACCACCCGCTCCGCCGTGCCTCCCCCTGCCCCCCGGCAACCCCGAGTACTTTTCACCCGAGTAGTGAAGTACTCGAAAATCGCAGTACTCGATTGAGAAATCGCCCTTACCGAGTACATTCGCTCATCTCTAGTCATACACCATCGCAACACTGAGCACAGCAACAAGACATAAGGCAGTTATACTGCATCAGTAGAGCTTTTCTCAGGCAAAGAATTCAAAACAGACTGGGGTTTCAAGATGTGCTGTGCAAGCTTTTTTTAAGAAGCACAAAGAAACAGGCAACGTTGTGGACCCTTGATGCAGTGGTCAGCCAAGGAACTTTACTGCAGCAGATGAAAGATACATTATGCTTATTTCTCTTTGAAACTAGAAGAGCACCAACAGTGCCATCAGTTCAGAACTGGCAGAAACCAGTGGGCCCAGGTACACCCATCTATTGTTTGGTGAAGTCTAGAAAGAAGTGATCTTTATGGAAGCATTGCGATCAAAACGCCATCATAACGTCAACATAAAAACAAGGCTAAATGACTTAACTATGCAGAAAAACATGGCAGCAGAAAAATGGCAGCAGGTGCTCTGAACTGATGAGTCAAATGTGAAATATTTGGCTGTAACAGAAGATAGAACGGTACAATAATGAGTGTCTGCAGGCAGCAGTGAAGCATGAGGGAGAGTAGTACAAAAATGAGTGTCTGCAGCACTAGTAAAGCATGGTGGAGAGAGGTACAATAATGAGTGTCTGCAGACAACAGTGAAGTATGGTGGAGAGCGGTACAATAATGATTGTCTGCTGGTAGCAGTGAAGCATGGTGGAGAGCGGTACAACAATGAGTGTCTGCAGGCCGTAGTGAAGCATGATAGAGAGAAGTACAATAATGAATGTTTGCAGGCAGCAGTGAAGCATGGTAGAGAGTGGTACAATAATGTGTGTCTGCAGGCAGCAGTGAAGCATGGTGGAGAGCTGTACAATAATGAGGGTTTGCAAGCAGCAGTGAAGCATGATGGAGAGCGGTACAATAATGAGTGTCTGCAGGCAGCAGTGAAGCATGGTGGAGAGTGGTACAATAATGAGTGTCTGCAGGCAGCAGTAAAGCATGGTGGATGGCTGTAGAATAATGGGTGTCTGCAGTCAGCAGTGAAGCATGAAGGAGAGCAGTACAATGATGAGTGTCTGCAGGCAGCAGTGAAGTATGGTGGAGAGCGGTACAATAATAAGTGTCTATAGGCAGCAGTGAAGCATGGTGGAGAGCTTTTTTGCAAATTCGAGGCTGCATATCAGCAAATAGAATTGGGGATTTAGTCTGGATTAATGGTGTCCTCAATGTTAAGAAATACAGGCAGATACATATTTATCATGCAACACCTTTAGGGAGGCGTCTGATTGGTTCCAAATTTTTTCTTCAAGTGTACCTAGATCAATTGATTCTGTTTTAAAGGTAAAGGGTGGTCATACCAAATATTGATGTGATTTCGATTTTTCTTCGGTTGACTTATTTTGCATTTTGTTAATTGACAAAAAAAACTAATAACACTGCTGTTTTTTAAACCATTCTTACTTTGCGGCATAATCTCCACACTGGTCTAAAACTTTTGCGCAGCACTGCTTATGCACACGTGCATACATAGATACACACAGCCATTTGGTAAGTTATATACTTAGTTGATCCTGTCAGCATTACATTAAAAATTACTCAATCGGTTAAGCAGAAGAGGTTCCCTACTGCAGGTTATTGATTACATTACCACACGGGGAGTTAAGCCGTTTTGGGCACAGAAGTCCGCACTATTCCCTTTTAACCTACTCTGTTCCTGTCAAAATTCGCTACATTTGCTCTCGCTAAAGATTTTCAATGAGCGGTGACAGCAGGTAATTAGTGAGTAACACATATACTTTGGGGTAGAATTGACTTTCCTCCCTGCGGACCTACTTATGTTCCAAGTCTCCACATACCTGCGTTATCCAAGAGGACGTCTATTGTATCCACTATGGTAAAGTCTTCTATTTACAATAATTACGAAGGAATGTAAGACCGCAGTGTATATGGATTAGCGTATAGAAGCCTGGTTTAAGTGGCAGGAAATCCATGGGCTTTTCACGTCCAATTGTTTAACACATGAAACCTGCGGTTAATTAGTGTAGGCAGTTCAGAGGGAGCATTGGATGTTATGTTCGCGGCTGATATAGGCTAAAGCCTCTGGAAATAAAGACAACTTCACAATGCAGAAAAAATCAGAAGGGTCTCACAGGCCAGAATGAAAAGTACTTGAAGATTTTTTTTTAAGAAAAGAGGTTCCACAGCAGCTGCAGTGTGCATTATACACTTCGGTGTCCCAGCGTCAACTGTTTGAAGAGGCCTCTTCGTTGTATACCTGGTAGGGCGCTGGGCATTTTTGTAAGTTTGCAGCTTGATAAGCCATGGGACCCATGGACATGATGCCACAGTCGGAACGAGAGGCTGCAGCGCTCACCCAAGAGCTGATCTTCGGGTGTATCAGTAGTCGAGCTCCCCAACGTTTGACATTGATATCCAAAAGAATAGGCCATCAATATTTAACTGTTGGAAAACTCCTTAGTGGCTTAAGGGTTCATGTCCATGGGCGAGTTGGATTCTGCATGCGGGAGCCCGCAGCAGAATCCCACCTTGCCACGGCTGAGGACATTATTTTACCTGTCTGGATCTTCCCGCAGTATCCACGGCCGGTCCACAATTGAATTGGGGTTGAGCCACGGATCTGTCAGCTTCCATTGACGTCAATGGGAGCCGTCCGTGCTGGAACCACAGCAAAATGCAGCATGCCGCGATTAATTTTCTGGACCAAAAGGTCCGCAAATCAAATCCGCATGCTTTAATGCATTTGCAGACGTCCATATATTCCTATGGGTGGTTTGATTTGCGGATCTTCCGCGCATGTGACCCGGGTGGATTACGCAAATCAGATTCACCCGTGGACATTGGGCCTTCATTGCGAGTTGTGCCCTAGGCACAACTCGCATCAGACAGTATACTGACATGGACAATGCACATTCTGGGGTACTGAGTTTTTTCACATGGACTATGGGTCCATGTGTAAAAAAACATCCATACAGTGGCACCACTAGGAGTTTGTCACAGCACACCAAGGTACCACGGTGCCCTAGTTGGTAATCACTACACTGGGACAAGCTCTATGCATGTAATGGACCAGCAAGGAAATCTGGAAGATTTCAGCTCTGAGGGCTTCAGAAGTTCAAAATACGTCAACTCTAGTCTTAAAGGGGTTGTCCCGAGAAAGCAAGTGGGGGTAAGCACTTCTGTATGGCCATATTAATGCACTTTGTAATATACATCGTGCATTAAATATGAGCCATACAGAAGTTATTCACTTACCTGCTCCGTTGCTAGCGTCCCCATCTCCATGGTGCCGTCTAATTTCAGCGTCTAATCTCCCGATTAGACGCGCTTGCGCAGAAGGGTCTTCTCCCTTCTCTTGGGTCTCGGCACGAGCGGCGTTCTGGCTCCGCCCTCTTCTACGCGTCATCGCGTAGCTCCGCCCCGTCTTGTGTGCTGATTCCAGCCAATCAGGAGGCTGGAATCGGCAATGGACCGCACAGAGCCCACGGTGCACCATGGGAGAAGACCCGCGGTGCATCGTGGGTGAAGATCCCGGCGGCCATCTTGGTAAGGTAAGTAAGAAGTCGCCGCAGAGCGGGGATTCCGGTAAGTACTAAACTTTTTTCTTTTTTAACCCATCCCTTGTGTTTGTCTCGCGCCGAACGGGGGGCCTATTGAAAAAAAAAAAAAGCTGTTTCGGCTCGGAACAACCCCTTTAAGTGCATGCAGTATGTGCACTAAAATAGTTTTCTGGGAATAAGATAGTGATAACCTTTCCTTAGGATATTAGATTGTAGGTACTGGCGTATCTATAGGAAATGCAGGGTACGTGGTTTCACCCAGGCCCAGGACCCTTAGAGGCCCCATAAGGCCTCTCTTCTCCATATAGGGAGGCCAGTACTATGAATAAAGCATTGTAGTTGGGGGCTCTGTTACAGGTTTTGCATTGGGGCCCAGGAGCTTCAAGTTACACCTTTGCATTAAGGGGTTAAGAGAAGCTGGGGGGCCCCAAGATAAACTTTTGCAGCTGGGCCCATGAGCCTTTAGCTACGCCCCTGGTCAACTCCATACACCGTGGCCTCTTAATTTTATACCAGGCACATTTTTTAGTATCTGGTGCCTGGTTTCCCAGCGCTACCACATACTTGGGACTGAGTTGTGTAAAGGACTTACCCCTAAGGTCCTGCTTCTGAAAGGACTGGAGGTGTGGCAATGCCTAGAGTGTACTGAGCTTCACAATGGCCGCTCTAAACTGAACTGAGCATGCCCACTGGATACTTGCTGATTGGTTTATGCTCTGGCTATAAAAAGGACACATTTTGCTGCGTAGTCAAAGAGTAGGACAAAGCCTAGCTGAGCTGAAGTAGGCAGTAAGGATGGCTGAGGAAGCTGGAGATGGGGCTTCCTGGGACAGAGAGGAGCAGTCACTCCATGGTCCTGAGTGAGGGGAGTGCAGCAGCTGCAACAAGTGTCGTATAGAGAGAGGGGTTGGAGAGTAGCGCTCCTGGTCCTGGACACCGTTGTGGAAAGGATCAGGTCAGTAAAAGCTACAAATCTCACGCATCAGCAGAGACATTATGTGTGCACACCAGAAGGGTCGGAATAGCCAGCCCTCCTGTAGCAGGGAGAGACAGAGACGACATTGGGAAATCGGACTGTTGCTGAATCTCTGTAGCTCGAATCCAGTTCACAGACTGAGATATTTGTTTAAAAGGGGGAAAAGAAAAGCATTGCCTGGGGTAGCAATCCAGCCTTAAGCCATTCTCACACGAGCGGATTTGAGTTGCAGATTTTGTGATCGGCGTCCACGCAAACTATCCACGGTAAAATGTGGGCATTGAAAGACATGTATTTTTGATTTTTCCTTCACACCCGCAGATATGAATTACGTATTCTGCGAGTGGAAACAAAATCGCAGTTTGTTCTATTTTACCATGGATTCTGCGCGAATGGCCTCTATTGATGTCAATTGAGGCTTCCTACCTGCAGCCCATATGCAAGCATTTTGTATGGGCTACAGGTGCCTGTGTCATCGCTAAGCAACCTCCTGTGAGTCTCCACGGTCATGCGCAATACAGGTTAGTGCTGTACATAGGGCCCCCCTACCCATACTTTTTTTTATCGTAAATATACTAATTAAAATAAACAACTATTAGTATTAAAAGAAAAATCTTTTTTTTTAGCTTTTTACCCCCAATAAAACAAAAAAAAAGTCAGTGAAAACGATATTAAAAAAATTGTCCTAAATGTAACGGGAAAAAAATGCAGCAAAAATAATTGCCAGACCCGATTCATGGAATCCTCATACTGGCACATACTCTCTGACATTTTGGCACTGGATGCCGACAGTGATACCTTTCCTTCTGTGTGTGGACAGATTGGTTGGCTAAGAGGTGGGGCAATCCAGCGAATCAATTGGCATTAGCTTGTGTACATTTATTTAGGCTCCTCCTCACAGAGGGTGCTGGTTATTCACTTGGTCTAGTCTGACTCCTTATCTGATAACACTATTGAAGATCTGGTGTGGTCTACAACTCCCTGTTAGACTGACCCATATCTGCTGTGAGTCTCCACGGTCATGCGCAATACAGGTTAGTGCTGTACATAGGGCCCCCCTACCCATACTTTTTTTTATCGTAAATATACTAATTAAAATAAAAAACTATTAGTATTAAAAGAAAAATCTTTTTTTTTTAGCTTTTTACCCCCAATAAAACAAAAAAAAAGTCAGTGAAAACGATATTAAAAAAATTGTCCTAAATGTCACGGGAAAAAAATGCAGCAAAAATAATTGCCAGACCCGATTCATGGAATCCTCATACTGGCACATACTCTCTGACATTTTGGCACTGGATGCCGACAGTGATACCTTTCCTTCTGTGTGTGGACAGATTGGTTGGCTAAGAGGTGGGGCAATCCAGCGAATCAATTGGCATTAGCTTGTGTACATTTATTTAGGCTCCTCCTCACAGAGGGTGCTGGTTATTCACTTGGTCTAGTCTGACTCCTTATCTGATAACACTATTGAAGATCTGGTGTGGTCTACAACTCCCTGTTAGACTGACCCATATCTGCTGTGAGTCTCCACGGTCATGCGCAATACAGGTTAGTGCTGTACATAGGGCCCCCCTACCCATACTTTTTTTTATCGTAAATATACTAATTAAAATAAACAACTATTAGTATTAAAAGAAAAATCTTTTTTTTTAGCTTTTTACCCCCAATAAAACAAAAAAAAAGTCAGTGAAAACGATATTAAAAAAATTGTCCTAAATGTAACGGGGAAAAAATGCAGCAAAAATAATTGCCAGACCCGATTCATGGAATCCTCATACTGGCACATACTCTCTGACATTTTGGCACTGGATGCCGACAGTGATACCTTTCCTTCTGTGTGTGGACAGATTGGTTGGCTAAGAGGTGGGGCAATCCAGCGAATCAATTGGCATTAGCTTGTGTACATTTATTTAGGCTCCTCCTCACAGAGGGTGCTGGTTATTCACTTGGTCTAGTCTGACTCCTTATCTGATAACACTATTGAAGATCTGGTGTGGTCTACAACTCCCTGTTAGACTGACCCATATCTGCTGTAGACTCTAAGTCTGAAGTGTATGTGATCTGATCTGTCTTTCCTTGCCTGATCTGGGTCTCAAGTTAAAGCTAAGCCTGCTGTTCATTTACTATTATAGGGAACCTGTTATATCCACATATATGGTGCTGTTAGCAAACATACGGGACTCTGAAGAGTGTCAGATTTTCAGGCCGTGCATGGACTCTAAAGTATATAAAAAATACATCATCTGGCTCCTTGTCCCATACCCTAACAGCATCATAACATGACAGGTTCACTTTAAATCTAGGGTGTTTGTGATATCCTATCTCCTGTATGATTATGGTTCTTATTTGCACAACATCTAACTTTTGTGATTGAGGTAAAGCCAGGGCCACTGTAGGTTCCGGTTGTGGGGTCTCCCTGATCAGGGCAGGCGCTCCATGTTTAGGTAGATTTTCCTTGTACTAGTAGGTTAGGGACAGTTCTCTATTCCCCAATTTTAGCTTTCATATATAATATTTTGTGTTATCCGTGTCTGCACTTTGTGCCTATATCCATCCTTTACAGACATAAAAATTAGGTTTGGCTTGGACATAACACCATCTAGTTAGAACCCATAATATGGAATGTGCTATGACAGACTGTGAAGTTCCCATAGCAGGAATCACTATATCATTCAATGAGTAAGTGCAAAAAGTAATAACCTGAGTATCAAAGACCTAATGTCAATCGTGTCCGAGACTTTTGTAATCTATTATGTAGTCTGTTGTCATGGAGATATGTAGGTCTGCATAATAGCTGTATACATAAAAAGTAGGGTATTTTAATTGCAAAATTACTTAGATTAATTGACTTTAAAATTCAATCTTCTGTTCTACAGACCTGTTTAACATATACTGTAGATCTGCATTTCAAGGACTATGAAGGCCATGTTCATACACTGAGGATTTGGAACCTAAATCCTGACAGAATCCTCTGACACCTCAGTGACAACACAAGTGAATGGGATATTTTTTACCCTATTCATTTGCTCAGAAATGCGCTGCAGCATTTAATCCACAGGTTAGTCCAAATAAATTATAATTGTACTAATCTGTGCAGATCCACTGGCCAAATGTTACATTCAGCCTGGACATATTCTCTATGTCTTAATCCTTAAGGACCAGGGTAGGGTGTTTTGGTCCTAAGGGACCAGACACTGCTTAGGGATTTTACCCATTTGGTGGTTTTACTGCCCTATTTGTTTTTCTTTTTCTTCAGCTACCAAATATATATTTTGCTGTATTTTTTTCCCCCATGACATATAGGGCTATTTTCTTTTTAGATATTTTTTCCACTGACTTTTCTTTCTGTTTTATTGGAGGTAAAAGGTAAAAAATGATTTTTTTTAACATTTATAGTTGTTTATTTTTAAAATTAGTATATTTACACTGAAATAAAGTATGAAAATGGGTTCATCATTTTTTTCCGGATATTTGGATTACAGCGCACATATGACGACAGTCTTGTTTGGCGTCGGTGGTGGGTATTTTTCTTTTCTCGTATATAGATTTTTATTTGATTCTGTAATATTTTTTTTACTTATTTTTCTAGCGATTTTTTTTTTACCATCTATGACTCGGGGGGGCTCCCTTCCATGACGTCATAAAAACATTGTTTGTTTTTTTTCATACTTTTTCAAACTTTTGCATTGTAGCTGGGGCATCCATAGGAGCCCTGGTTACAGGGAAAACATCCCTCTGTAGTGAAAGTAGTCATTAGCAGAGCTGATCAGAGTCTGTTAGGACCCTGCAACTCTTCTGTGACAGAAGGCATCTGGCCGTCACATGATCATTGTGTCGCATAGTGAAAGTAATACTTCTTTAGTACATTACGCTCATTGAGTGCTATGTAGCTTGGAAAGGAGAAGGCAGAAGCAGTTAAGAACCACTTCTCTCTTTTCCTTTGGGTCCTCGGTTGTGTCTGACAGCTGAGGACCCGACCTGCTCCTGCTTGATTGTAGAGGCTTTAATCCTGCGATGTACTTCTGTTATTGGCCAGGATTAAAGCCCAAGGGGTTAAGAGCACAAATATATATATATATATATATTATTACTACCATATCACAAATTGTAAAAGGGAAATACAGAAAATGGGAAATGGCAAAACTTAACTTAAATCCTCTGATACAAGGTGTCTCTACCTACAAACGGAGCACTTGCCCTGATGAGAGCAAATGCACGTCAGGAACAAGGGGTTAACTTTACTTTTCCTAGATGGTGACATCTACTGGTGGAAAAGATTAGATTATACAAAAAGTATAAATAACCACATAAGTAATGGGAATAAACTGTAATAACACTCCCAGATAATAACACCAGCAGACCTATCTTAACTGAGATGCAGGTCAGGACCAGGAGCCACTGCCAAGACCAGAAACACATTCTGACAAAGAGTAGAACTGCCATCCTCTGTGAGGAGTAGCCAGAATAAATACACACAAACACAAGCTGATTGGTTGGCTGGGAGGTGTGATATCACCAATCTGTTCATAAACTGTCAGAGAAGTAAGATACCACCCTGGTCCTGATCCTATCCACGGCCGGCAAACTGCAATATCAAAACATGGCAGAAACCCATGTTTATGTCCTGAATTTCTGCTGCTGATTTTCTAAGAAATCTTCAGTGGATTTAGGTATGGCAATTCATTGCATGGTAAAAACACTCCCTGAGTTTTCATACCGGGTCCATGCACTGCAATGCTGTGTGCAATAAGTCCAACCATGCAATGCTGTAAAAAAGTATAGGCAAAACGTAAAATAAATGTAAAGGTGTCTATTAGTAGCTACAGATATAATTTTGATTACTGATCCCTACTAGAGATGAGCGAACGTACTCGTCCGAGCTTGATGCTCGGGCGAATATTAGCGTGTTCGGGATGCTCGTTACTCGTAATGAGTACCACGCGATGTTCCGGTTACTTTCAGTTTCCTCTCTGAGACGTTAGCGCGCTTTTCTGGCCAATTGAAAGACAGGGAAGGCATTACAACTTCCCCCTGTGACGTTCAAGCCCTATACCACCCCCTGCTGTGAGTGGCTGGGGTGATCAGATGTCACCCGAGTATAAAAGTCAGCCCCTCCCGCGGCTCGCCTCAGATGCGTTGTGAGTTAGCTGAGGGAAAGTGCTGTTGTGTTGGAGCTGCTGTAGGGAGAGTGTTAGGAGTGAGTGTAGGCTTCAAGAACCCCAACGGTCCTTTTCAGGGCCACATCTATCCGTGTGCAGTACTGTGGAGGGTGCTGTTAGCAGTGTTGCACAATTTTTTTTTTTTCAAAATCGGCTGTCTGCAGAGCATTGCGCCCTGCATTAATAGTCCAGGGACAGAAGTGGTGGTTAGGCAGGGAGAGTGTTAGGAGTGAGTGTAGGCTTCAAGAACCCCAACGGTCCTTCTTAGGGCCACATTTAACCGTGTGCAGTACTGTGCAGGCTGCTGTTAGCAGTGTTGCATTTTTTTTTTTTTCAAAATCGGCTGTGCAGAGCATTGCACCCGGCAGTAATACTACAGGGACAGAATTGTGTAGGCAGGGCCAGAAGACATATATTATTGATTGAATATAGTCAGTGGGCCTTTTCTTTACCAAAAAAAGGGAAAAATTCTATGTGCCCTGCCTCTGTCAGTCCTCAGCGTTCTGTGTACGTGTGTGGTGGGTGGAGATAGTAAAAAATTCATACGCAGCCAGCTACGTTTAACAGCAGGCTTGCGCCAATTTATTTCCTGCCTGCATGGGAAAAATCACCGCTCTGCTGCACTTCATATAACTGCATTTCTGTGGAACAGATTTCTTATCTGATTGAATATAGTCAGTGGGCCTTTTCTTTTTAAAAAAAGGGAAAAATTCTATGTGCCCTGCCTCTGTCAGTCCTCAGCGTTCTGTGTACGTGTGTGGTGGGTGGAGATAGTAAACAAATCATACGCAGCCAGCTACGTTTAACAGCAGGCTTGCGCCAATTTATTTCCTGCCTTCCTGGGAAAAATCACCGCTCTGCTGCACTACATATAACTGCATTTCTGTGGAACAGATTTCTTATCTGATTGAATATAGTCAGTGGGCCTTTTCTTTTTAAAAAAAGGGAAAAATTCTATGTGCCCTGCCTCTGTCAGTCCTCAGCATTCTGTGTACGTGTGTGGTGGGTGGAGATAGTAAAAAATTCATACGCAGCCAGCTACGTTTAACAGCAGGCTTGCGCCAATTTATTTCCTGCCTGGGAAATTCCTTGCTCAGCTGTAGTTAATAACTCTGCAACACTAAAGTTCTGTGACACATTTGCAGGGGCACAACACAGTTATTAAACTTATTATTCATTGAATAGACGCAGTGGGCCTTTCCTTTTAAAAAAAGGGAAAAAAGTATATTTGGCCTGCCTCTGACAGTCCTCGGGGCTCTGGGTACGTGTGTGCTGCGTGGAGAACATAAAAAAATCAGACGCAGCCAGCTATGTTTTACAGCAGGCTTGCGCCACTTTCTTTCCTGCCTGTGAAATTCCTTGCTCAGCTGTAGTTAATAACTCTGCAACACTAAAGTTCTGTGACACATTTGCAGGGGCACAACACAGTTATTAAACTTATTATTCATTGAATAGACGCAGTGGGCCTTTCCTTTTAAAAAAAAGGGGAAAAAGTATATTTGGCCTGCCTCTGACAGTCCTCGGGGCTCTGGGTACGTGTGTGCTGCGTGGAGAACGTTAAAAAATCAGACGCAGCCAGCTACGTTTAACAGCAGGCTTGCGCCACTTTCTTTCCTGCCTGGGAAATCAAATCACTGGTAATACACCATGCTGAGGGGTAGGGGTAGGCCTATAGGACGTGGACGCGGGCGAGGACGCGGAGGCCCAAGTCAGGGTGTGGGCACAGGCCGAGCCAGTGCGGTGGCCATGGGTAGAGGCAGGGCCAGACCGAATAATCCACCAACTGTTTCCCAAAGCGCCCCCTCGCGCCATGCCACCCTGCACAGGTCAAGGTGCTCTACGGTGTGGCAGTTTTTCACAGAGACGCCTGACGACCG
This sequence comes from Eleutherodactylus coqui, assembly GCF_035609145.1. Taxonomy (NCBI): domain Eukaryota; kingdom Metazoa; phylum Chordata; class Amphibia; order Anura; family Eleutherodactylidae; genus Eleutherodactylus; species Eleutherodactylus coqui. Next base: position 89,122,151 of record NC_089844.1, read on the forward strand.
ACGAACAGTGGTGTGCAACCTTTGTCGCGCCAAGATCAGCTGGGGAGGCACCACCAACAGCATGCGCAGACATATGATGGCCAAGCACCCCACAAGGTGGGACGATGCCCGTTCACCGCCTCCGGTTTGCACCACTGCCTCTCCCCCTGTGCCCCAACCTGCCACTGAGATCCAACCCCCCTCTGAGGACACAGGCACTACCGTCTCCTGGCCTGCACCCACACCCTCACCTCCGCTGTCCTCGGCCCCATCCAGCAATGTCTCTCAGCGTAGCGTCCAGACGTCGCTAGCGCCACAGTTTGAGCGCAAGCGCAAGTACGACGCCACGCACCCGCACGCTCAAGCGTTAAACGTGCACATTGCAAAATTGATCAGCCTAGAGATGCTGCCGTATAGGCTTGTGGAAACGAAGGCTTTCAAAAGCATGATGGCGGCGGCGGCCCCGCGCTACACGGTTCCCAGTCGCCACTACTTTTCCTGATGTGCCGTCCCAGGCCTGCACGACCACGTCTCCCGCAACATTGTACGCGCCCTCACCAACGCGGTTACTGCCAAGGTCCACTTAACAACAGACACGTGGACAAGCACAGGCGGGCAGGGCCACTATATCTCCCTGACGGCACATTGGGTGAATTTAGTGGAGGCTGGGACAGAGTCAGAGCCTGGGACCGCTCACGTCCTACCCACCCCCCGAATTGCGTGCCCCAGCTCGGTGGGGGTGTATGCTTCCTCCACTAAACCACCCTCCTCCTCCTCCTACGCAACCTGTGTCTCGCAATCAAGATGTGTCAGCAGCAGCACGTCGCCAGCAGTCGGTGTCACGCGGCGTGGCAGCACAGCGGTGGGCAAGCGTCAGCAGGCCGTGCTGAAACTACTCAGCTTAGGAGAGAAGAGGCACACGGCCCACGAACTGCTGCAGGGTCTGACAGAGCAGACCGACCGCTGGCTTGCGCCGCTGAGCCTCCAACCGGGCATGGTCGTGTGTGACAACGGCCGTAAGCTGGTGGCGGCTCTGCAGCTCGGCAGCCTCACGCACGTGCCATGCCTGGCCCATGTGTTTAATTTGGTGGTTCAGCGCTTTCTGAAAAGCTACCCCCACTTGTCATACCTGCTCGGAAAGGTGCGCCAGCTCTGCGCACACTTCCGCAAATCCCACACGCACGCTGCCACCCTGCGGACCCTGCAACATCGGTTTAATCTGCCAGTGCACCGACTGCTGTGCGACGTGCCCACACAGTGGAACTCTACGCTCCACATGTTGGCCAGACTCTATGAGCAGCGTAGAGCTATAGTGGAATACCAACTCCAACTTGCGCGGCGCAGTGGGAGTCAGCCTCCTCAATTATTTACAGAAGAGTGGGCCTGGTTGGCAGCCATCTGCCAGGTCCTTGGAAAATTTGAGGAGTCTACCCAGGTGGTGAGCGGCGATGCTGCAATCATTAGCGTCACCATTCCTCTGCTATGCATCTTGAGAAGTTCCCTGCAAAGCATAAAGGCAGACGCTTTGCGCTCGGAAACAGAGCCGGGGGAAGACAGTATGCCGCTGGATAGTCAGAGCACCCTCCTGTCTATATCTCAGCGCGTTCAGGAGGAGGAGGAGGAGCATGAGGAGGATGAGGAGGAGGGGGGAAAGACAGCTTGGCCCACTGCTGACGGTACCCATGCTGCTTGCCTGTCATCCTTTCAGCGTGTATGGCCTGAGGAGGAGGAGGAGGAGGAGGATCCTGAAAGTGATCTTCCTAGTGAAGACAGCCATGTGTTGCGTACAGGTACCCTGGCACACATGGCTGACTTCATGTTAGGATGCCTTTCTCGTGACCCTCGCGTTACACGCATTCTGGCCACTACGGATTACTGGGTGTACACACTGCGCGATCCACGGTATAAGGAGAGCCTTTGCACTCTCATTCCCGAAGAGGAAAGGGGTTCGAGAATGATGCTATACCACAGGGCGCTGGTGGACAAACTGATGGTAAACTTCCCATCCGACAGCGCTAGTGGCAGAAGGCGCAGTTCCGAGGGCCAGGTAGCAGGGGAGGCGCAGAGATCAGGCATCATGTACAGCGCAGGCAGGGGAACATTCTCCAAGGCCTTTGCCAGCTTTATGGCTCCCCAGCAAGACTGTGTCACCGCTCCTCAGTCAAGTCTGAGTCGGCGGGAGCACTGTAAAAGGATGGTGAGGGAGTACGTAGCCGATCGCACGACCGTCCTCCGTGACGCCTCTGCCACCTACAACTACTGGGTGTCGAAGCTGGACACGTGGCCTGAACTCGCGCTATATGCCCTGGAGGTGTTTGCTTGTCCTGCGGCTAGCGTCTTGTCAGAGAGTGTGTTTAGTGTGGCTGGGGAAATCATCACGGATAAGCGTACCCACCTGTCAACCGACAGTGCCGACAGGCTTACACTCATCAAGATGAACAAAGCCTGGATTTCCCCAGACTTCTCTTCTCCACCAGCGGACAGCAGCGATACCTAAGCAATACGTAGGCTGCACCCGCGGATGGAAGCATCGTTCTCTCTCACCATCCAAAACGGGGACATTTCTGCTTCATCAATCTGTGTATAATATTCCTCCTCCTCCTCCTGCTCCTCCTCCTGAAACCTCACGTAATCACGCCGAACGGGCAATTTTTCTTAGGGCCACAAGGCTCACTCATATAATTTTTCTAAACACTTTTTATACGTTTCAATGCTCTTAAAAGCGTTGAAACTTTAACTCGAACCAATTTTTCATTAAACTGGGCTGCCTCCAGGCCTAGTTACCACTTAAGCCACATTAACCAAAGCGATTAATGGGTTTCACCTGCCCTCTTGGTTGGCCATGGCCAATTTTTTGGATGTACATTAGTACTGTTGATACAGCAAATTTTTGTGGGCCCTCGCCTACAGTGTAATCAAATGAATTTTTAGCCCACCTGCATTACAGCTGACGTTACATCCGCTGTGTTGGGCAATGCAATGGGATATATTTATGTACCGCCGGTGGCTTCCTGGCACCCACCCATGCTGTGGGTCCACAGAGAATTATAAATGCATCTGAAACCACATCTAAAGAACCCCAGTCAGACTGGGGCATGCAGTGTGGGCTGAAGCCCACCTGCATTAAGCACGACATTACTACCTCAGCGGTGTTGGGCAATGCAATGGGATATTTTTATGTACCGCCAGTGGGTTCCAGGGAGCCACCCATGCTGTGGGTCCACAGGGAATTATAAATGCATCTGTTTCCACTTCTAAAGAACCCCAGTCTGACTGGGGCATGCAGTGTGGGCCGAAGTCCACCTACATTAAGCACGACATTACTACCTCAGCTGTGTTGGGCAATGCAATGGGATATTTTTATGTACCGCCGGTGGGTTCCAGGGAGCCACCCATGCTGTGGGCCCACAGGGAATTATAAATGCATCTGTTTCCACTTCTAAAGAACCCCAGTCTGACTGGGGCATGCAGTGTGGGCCGAAGCCCACCTGCATTAAGCACGACATTACTACCTCAGCGGTGTTGGGAAATGCAATGGGATATTTTTATGTACCGCCAGTGGGTTCCAGGGAGCCACCCATGCTGTGGGTCCACAGGGAATTATAAATGCATCTGTTTCCACTTCTAAAGAACCCCAGTCTGACTGGGGCATGCAGTGTGGGCCGAAGCCCACCTGCATTAAGCACGACATTACTACCTCAGCTGTGTTGGGCAATGCAATGGGATATTTTTATGTACCGCCGGTGGCTTCCTGGCACCCACCCATGCTGTGGGTCCACAGGGAATTATAAATGCATCTGTTTCCACTTCTAAAGAACCCCAGTCTGACTGGGGCATGCAGTGTGGGCCGAAGCCCACCTGCATTAAGCACGACATTACTACCTCAGCTGTGTTGGGCAATGCAATGGGATATTTTTATGTACCGCCGGTGGCTTCCTGGCACCCACCCATGCTGTGGGTCCACAGGGACTTCACAATAGGGAGTTGTACCTGCCTGTGTCTATGAATTAAAAACCGCGGTCTGACTGGGGCATGCAGACACCTTGACAGAATGAATAGTGTGTGGCACATAGGTTCCCCATTGCTATGCCCACGTGTGCAGCTCCTGATGGCGGTGGCACAGGATTCTATTTCTCATTGCTTCTGTACAGCATTGTGGGCTATCGCCCCGCCCCTTTTAAAGAGGGTCGCTGCCTAGCCGTGCCAACCCTCTGCAGTGTGTGCCTGCTTTTCCTGTGGCAGACGCACTTATAAATAGACATGAGTGTGGCGTGGCATGAGGGCAGCTGAAGGCTGCGCAGGGACAATTTGGTGTGCGCTGTGGACACAGGGTCGTGCAGGGGGGTTGGGCAGCATGTAACCCAGGAGAAGTGGCAGCGGAGTGTCATGCAGGCAGTGATTGTGCTTTGTTGGAGGTAGTGTGGTGCTTAGCTAAGGTATGCATTGCTAATGAGGGCTTTTCAGAAGTAAAAGTTGTTGGGAGGGGGGGGGCCCACTCTTGCCGGTATTGTGGCTTAATAGTGGGACCTGTGAACTTGAGATGCAGCCCAACATGTAGCCCCTCGCCTGCCCTATCCGTTGCTGTGTCGTTCCCATCACTTTCTTAAATTGCCCAGATTTTCACACATGAAAACCTTAGCGAGCATCGGCGAAATACAAAAATGCTCGGGTCGCCCATTGACTTCAATGGGGTTCGTTACTCGAAACGAACCCTCGAGCATCGCGATAATTTCGTCCCGAGAAACGAGCACCCGAGCATTTTGGTGCTCGCTCATCTCTAATCCCTACATATAATCCCTGCTATATAAAAACCGGGAAGGTTGGAACTTACTGTATGTGATAATGTTCCTAGTTTCTCTCTCAGGAGGTCTTCCACACACGCAGATACAGTTGTTTCTCCGCAGCCCCAATATCTTAAAAGAAAGGAATTGAAATCTTGGCAGACATCCTAATGAAAAAGAAGCATTGTAGCCATAAATCATAAATATTTGTATATTCTCAAAAGTCAAATCACTCAGCTGTACACCAAGGCAGCCATCTCTCTTTCATTAGCTGTACAATCAACATGCGGGTGTTTTAAAATGCAAATATGTTGGCTCATTTGTAGATATTAACAAATGAATTAAATGCAGTTGTGCCATAGAATATCCCCCATGGATATCTAATAACAAGGAAGTGTCTACTTACAATACAACTGCTAAAATGATTTGCTACTGTGGTGCTACAATGTAACAAGATATTACATAAACATTAGAAAATTCCACTTTAACACTTTCACTTCCAGTGAGCCTAATCGGCAAGTATAAGGCTATTTGCTGATTAATAATTAGAAACGTAAGACAGGCTGAGCAGATTTATAAGAATATAAGAGATGCAGTTTCAATCAAAATGATTCAACCCCCATTTCCTAAATTTACTAACTTTCAGCTGTTTGCAAACAAGCAATCAAAAAAGAATGAATTAAATAACTCAACACAATTAATATAACACCACAAAATGCAACTTTTTATGATTACTGCAGTCTTAAAATTATTCAACCCCCTGAATAGAATTCCTCATAAGAGCACACATTTTCAGATCAGATATTGTCTCAAGCACACCCGGTGTAACTAATCAAGGGCTTCATTAGTTGCATCAGACGTGCTTGAGATAAAACACATCAAATACTTTGATGGCTTAGGGCTTTGTTGACAGTGATGTTTACAATGATTGCATGTTAAAAATATAGCTAAGTCAAGAGAGTGGTCCAAAATGTTGAGAGAAAAGATCACTGCCTTGCAGAAACAGGTAAAGTGATACAAGAAGATAGCAAAGGCACTGGGTGCTCCTAGAGATAGAGCTGGAAGCACAGTTCAGAGTTCAAAGTTAAAAGAATACTGGATACACTACCTGAACATGGCAGATAGAAGAAGTTATCACCAGCTGCCACCAGATTCCTGAGGAGGCAGGTGGTGAAAAACCCTCAAGTGACCGCAAAAGGCCTGCAGCAAGATTTGGCGGCAGCAGGCACTGAAGTTTCCTTTATTTCAGTAAGGCACGTACTAAACTCTGAAGCTTTTCACGCCCGAACTCCAAGATGCACACTTCTACTGACCAAAAAGCTGCGTTCAAATAGCTTAAAACCATATAAATAAGTCACAGTTTTGGGGTTCTATTCTGTAGATCAATGAATCAAAACTGGAACTTTTTGTGCTTATTGATCAGCAGTATGTCTAGGAAAAAAAAAAAAAATCTTGTTATTTGTATAGCGCCCACTTATTCTGCAGTGCTTTCAGGTAATTTATTTATTACCCCCCACCTAGTTGGGTATTCATTTTACTGACCTCGGAAGGATGGAAGGCTGAGTCAACCTTGAGCCGACAATCTGAACCACGCAAGGATTGAACATGGAACCGTCAGTTTGTGAGCGAGAGCTTAGGACAGCATTTCTGCTGCCTTAATGTGGTGCAGAGGGGGATAAATTAGGCACACCCTGCTTACAGTCAAGCATGTCGATGGCTCAGTGATGCTTTGGGGCTGCTTTGCTTCCTCTGGCACTGGAAACCTGCAAGATGTGGAGGGCAAGATGGATTCAATCAAGTATCAGAAAATCCTATGAGAAAACATATGTCCTCTGTGAGGAGGCTGAAGCTTGGGTTTCATTGGACCTTCCAGTAGGAAAATGATCCCAAGCATACTTCACATTCCACCAAGGCTCGATTTTAGAAGAAGTTCTGGAAGATTCTAGAGTGTCTGTCACAGTTGCCTGACTTGAACTCTTTGCTGGGATGTTAAGAAGTTGGTTGCAGCAGCATGCAAACCCAAGCATATAAGGGAACTAGAGGCAATTACCCATGAGAAATGGACTAAGGAAGGCTGTCAGAAGCCTGTGTCTGCCTTTACATCATATTTGTAGCAGGTCATAACAGAAAAGGTGCTAAATAGAGATGAGCGAACGTACTCGGTAAGGCCGATTTCGTAATCGAGCACCGCGATTTTCGAGTACTTCACTACTCGGGTGAAAAGTACTCGGGGGTGCTGTGGGTGAGCGGGGGGTTGCAGAGGGGAGTGGGGGGGAGAGGGAGAGAGAGCTGCCCCCTGTTCCGCACTGCTACCCCCTGCTCCACCACGCCACGCCCCGCCACACAGCGCCCCCGAGTACTTTTCACCCGAGTAGTGAAGTACTCGAAAATCGCGGTGCTCGATTGCGAAATCGGCCTTACCGAGTACGTTCGCTCATCTCTAGTGCTAAACACTAAAAATGCTTGCCATGAAGGGGTTGAATAATTCTCAGACTTCAGTAGTAGAGATGAGCGAATCTACTCGGTTCAGGTGTTTTTGCACTCGAGCAGCGCTTTTTCCGAGTAACTCACTACTCGGACGAAAAGATTCGGAGGGCGGCAGGGGTGAGCGGGGGGTTGCAGAGGGGAGTGGGGGGGGGGGAGAGAGAGAGCTCCCCCCTGTTCCCCACTGCTACCTCCCGCTTCACCACGCCGCCTCCCGGCGCCCCCCGAATCTTTTCGTCTGAGTAGTGAGTTACTTGGAAAAAGCGCTGCTCGAGTGCAAAAACACCCGAACCGAGTAGGTTCGCTCATCTCTATTCAGTAGTCCTTAAAAGAGGCATTTTGTGTTGAATTTGGTATAGTAGTTATGTTGAGCTATTAAAGTTCTTCTTGTTTGATAGTTTTTTTGCAAATACCTGAAAGTTTGTAAATTTTGCAGCAAAAACTAATTTGAAGTGAGGGTTGAATAATTTGATGGCAACTGTAGATTGAACTACAATATTGGAAATTGGTAGTGTACGGTATTACGTAAGATTAGTGATGAGCAAACTTTTGAAATGTTCAGTTCGGCTGGTTCACTGAATTTTGGCAAAGCATTTGCTTCGGTTCAAATTATTTTATACCCCTAGAACTAGTGTATAACACCATCCAAAAGCCATAAAAGCCCTATATGGGCTAAGTCAGATGGTCGTTTGTTCGCTGCGCATGTTTTTTGCGTTTGCCATTTGCATCTAATAGAAGCAATGCTGTTTAATGGCAGCGGTCACAAGTCCAAATTTACATGCACATAAAATTCGCACCTACAAAAGATAGAACATATGGGTGGCAATGGACGTGGTCACAAGCTTTTCTTTACGCACGTAGTGCGATCTTTTTTACGCGTTAATAAGCGCATGTAAAGATGCCCGTCTGACTGAGCCCTGTGATACGTTTTTAACATTAGAAAGTCCTATTGACATTTGCGTTAAAAAAATGCAGCGATATCGCGATCGCAAGTCTGAAAGCACCCTAATACACTCTAATGTCACCTAGGAGTGTATATAAGTACTTATGTGCTGTTTTTAATCCTTTCCAATCCACTGTCTGACATCTGAAGACATTCTGATTGAAGGCTGTACAGCTTCGTTTTTGTAAGACGTCCGGCAGGGTATTCTTACTGCATATTACTGGCCGCTCTGTTGTCGGGGGCCTCTCCAGCATGTCCCATACCGTAGTACTGGCTCTAGCCAGCAGATGGCGCCATTGTATAATGGCAGAAGGAGAGCGCACCCTAGTAAACCCTAAATCCAAAATTGGATTGCAAAGGGTTAAGGCAAAGTTAAAGAAGAAAAATAAGCGAAGAAAAAGAAAGAAAAATATTATTTTTCCTTTTTCTTTTTTGTTGCTTTTCCTTATGTTTGTTCTTTTTCCTTCTCCTTTTCATTATTTTTCTTTCCTCTCCTTTTTCTTAATTTCCCATTTTTTCCTTGTATTTCCTTTTTCTCCTATTTTTCCTGCTTCTTTAATCATGTTTGGCCAAGCTGAACTGCCCAACCAAACTTTTAGCACAGTTCAACCTAAAACAGTATTGGACACATGGGCGTACGTATAGGTTTGCAGGGGGTGCGGTTGCACCTGGGACCAAGAGCCCTAGGGGGCCCCTTAAGTCTCTCTTTCCCATATTGCAAACCAATACTATTATATAGTTGGAGGCCCAGTTCCAGATTTCGCACTGGTGGGCCAGCAGCCTCAAATTACGCCTCTGGTTTGACAGTCTCAGTTCGCTCAACACTACCTAAGATAGTTTACCTATAAATTGATAAAATTACCTAGAATTCCTGAATTCTGTTCTTATGTGCAACCTATTAAAAGTAAAGTCAGAAGAGCGTTTTTTTGCGCGCGGCTATGTGCGCAAAAAAAAGCATGTCTGATAGGACCATTGGTTTCCTTATGATGTGTTCACATGTCCGTCTTTTACAGGCGCAGAATCTTTGCACCTGCAAAAGATAGGACATGCGTGCAGGTTCAAGGTCTGTGCTGAGCATACAGATTCCCCGCAGGCACTGTCACAGTGTTCAGTGACAAGGGTACTCCCCGCAAGGATGAAAAAATCCCATGCCACAGCTGTCACAGTTGTGGCAGAGGATCGCAATCTTCTCCCATTGCTTTCAATGGGGCCGGCGCTGCAGCTGGCCCCATTGAAAGCAATGGGCTGTAGGCAATCCACGCAGTGATTTTCAGAGAAGGGCTTGAAGTATATAAGCCCTTCCCATAAAATTATCCCTAGAAAAAAAAAATATCTATATTCACCTCTCCACCGCTCTCGGGGCTCTGGTGCGTCTTGTCGTTTTGCTCCCCGGCATTGTTCGCAAGCTGTTTCAACAGGCGGGAATTTAAAAATCCCCCCCTCCTGAAAGGGCTGTGTCTGAATTCAATGAATGGCTGATAGCTGTGACCAATCACAGGCAGGGCTCAGCTGTCATTGTTAATGAATAGCTGAGCAGTCAGCCAATCAGACTCAGCGCTTTCAAAAGACAGGTATTTTTAAATCCCCACCTGCTGAAAGAGCTTCAGAACACTGTCGGGATTGCAGAGCCAAGTCGCGCCGGAGCCCCAACAGCGGACAAGTGATGTATATATTTTTACGAGCATTTTGCTAATGCATGGAACGCTTTTTTTGTGCACATAGGTGCGCAAAAAAAAACGCTCGTCTGACTGAGCCCTAACACTGCAACTCCCATGTTCCAATGTGAATACATCTCCTCTATACTGGAAATAAGTATACATGGATAATGCATCAGGAGAGAAAGATATCATGTCCCCCTTACATCCACAATTGCTTACACTTAGGACTCGTGCATACAGAAGAACTCTGTAGATAGTGTGTAATGGCTACATGTACAAGGAGATATTCTCCCGAATGCTTCTTTATACTCTGTACATACAGCAACTAATGGAACACGCCACCATTGTACGGAATCAGAGGCATAAAGAGGAACAGTAAGGACCAGTCCTCTGGTATGGGCACCATATCATGGCTGTTTTCAACTAGGAGATCGTGCAGAACTGCGGTACGACTATTCCCCTAAGCATGTAGCACTTGGCTGATGTAACATGGAAAAATAATGCAGGTCTCTGCTGGCGGAATGTCATTGCTTGAAGTAAAGAGCAGCGTGGTACCAGGAACTGTTGGAACAGGAGCAGAGGCGGATCTGGTCTTCTAGATCCACACATAATGTAGACTGGAAATAAAATTGTGGCATGCTCCATCGGAGATATTCCCTCAGAGAAGCATTGCCTCCAGTGGAGAATATCTCTGCAGCATGATATCTGATGTTCCACACATAGGTACTACATGGCGGTACATGCAAATCGTGGCTTACAAGATGTTGTGTATCGCCATACAAGCTGTGAGCATGAGTCCTAACCATAAGGATCCTTTTACATTGCAAGATTTTATCCCGATGACGGGTGCCAATCAGTGAGATAAGACCTTGCTCTGATTTAAATGGCTATTTAGCCTAATGAGGTCCCGGTGCGTGGTTTTCCTGATGGGTTTCCGCAGCGTATTGTGCATCCTGTTGCGTTTTTGGTGCATAATAGACTTCTATGGGGCCCTTTGGTGCACAAATAGGTAAATAGAGCGGGTCTTATTTTTCGTACATGACCACAATGCACGCAAAAAAAATTGTTAATCTGAAAGAACTAGAAATGAGCGAGTATACTCGCTAAGGCACTTTACTCGAGTGAGTAGTGTCTTAGCCGAGTATCTCCCCGGCCATCTCTAAAGATTCGGGGGCCGGCACCTGTGACAGGTGAGTTGCGACGGGGAGCGGGGGAGGAGAGAGGGAGAGAGAGATCTCCCCTCCGTTCCTCACCGCTCTCCCCCGAATCTTTAGAGGCGAGCGGGGAGATACTCGGCTAAGGCACTACTCACTCGAGTAGTTAGCCTTAGCGAGTATACTCGCTCATCTCTAGAAAGAACCCATTAACATCAATGGGTTCTATTGTCTGCATATTGTGTGCATATATTTTTTATGCGCAAAAACTCATGCAAATATATCCGCTTGAAGCCACCCCTGGGGCTCCTTCAGATGGACGTATTTGTGCATGTATTTGCACATACTTAATATATGTGCCCAATACGCAAAGAATAGAACCCATTGATGTCAATGGGTTCACTCTCATTAACGCATGCAGGAAAAAAATAATACCGGATCTACTTTCCTACATAGTCCCCGTAGAAGTCTATGGGAGGTATACAGATGCGCACTCACCCTTCTTCAATGCGTTGCCCTGACGCGTGCACAATTGTGCATACGTCTGTCTGAAGGAGTACTTATACTGGCCTTCATACAGGCCGATTCAGAATGTATGGTGTATGAATGATGGTCTATATGGTCATTTAGTCCCCATACAGGTTTATCATTGTCAGCTGCACAATCCCCACTCAGCCGCTGGTGCACCCAATCAGCTGCTGAACCAATCGTTGGCTAATTGGGTGGCCTTTAGGTTGACCATAGAACATTCCTACAAATGTTCTCTCTGGATAATTGGCCCATGTAGAAGGTCCTTAAAGGAGAAGCTACAATTAGTGATAATCGGGACTTAAAAACAGTACAACAAAACAGTGTAAACCTCCTATGTTGTCTTTTAGCGACAACACATGAGTAATACTTTGTTATTTTTTATCTTTCTGCTCCCTGTTAAATTTAAAAACGTAACTTTTTGTAATATTTGAAAAAAGCACAAAAAATATAAAATCTTGTCCTTTTCTTTGTATAGTGGGAGCCGCACTGTAATACGCCCCCTGCCTGTCCCATTGTTCTCTTTATTCCAACACATATTTAATATAGATAATATTTTTTTATGGCTCCGGACGTGAGCTGTTGATGGCTAAATCAACCAAGCATGGTTAAAGGGGCTCCAACTGCCAGCTGGTGCCAGTCCATTAAATTGTACTCTCTGACCTCAAATTATGAGAGACGCCATGTAAATGGAGCTATGTCATTGTGATGTAAACTCCCATTATGTTTATGTGCTCCATTCATGAAATAAACACGGAGCAGGGAGGACGGAAAATATCATCCTTCATATTCGCAATTTCAACATATTATGTACATAAAATATCTTCTGTTTGGAGAGACGTCTTGTGTCCATTCTGACACGGCTACATGAGAAATTAGGGAATAGCTTAACCCTTCTGGAAGCTCTGGTGATTGTGCGGGCGAAGTGATCACCTTGACGTAACAGTGTGTCGGGTTGTGCTGAACGGCTCTAAAATACTATTATGTAATATGCAAGTAGGGGTTAACCCTTCAGTGGCAGGTTAAGGTAATCTTCAGCTCATTTCAACACTGATTTTTAGGAGATTTTCCAGGCGTGCCACTAATGAAGTTTGTCCTTTGCAGATACAGAAAGGATATTCTACAGTATACATGTCCCATTACCAGTGCAGAAGTAGCTGTGCATGCTCAGTCCTTTCCCATTATAGTATGTTGGGGACAGTGAAGTATGACAATTACTGTCATAAGGAGTTTTTTTGAGAGTTTTATAGGCACCGTGTTTCCATGAAAATAAGACATTGTCTTATATTAATTTTTGTCCCAAAAGAGGCACAACGTCTCATTTTTGGGGGGTGTCTTAATACTCACCTAACAGGCGTGCTAGGATTGCTATAGTTGGATCACAAACGCAGCCAATCAGAGCCAGCTCTCAATGAGCCCCTCAATGATGTCATCTCTTGCTGGAGGCCGGGTATTCAAGCCCCGTTACCAGGAAGAGAATGCTCTCTTAGTGCCAAGGACTACACGGAAGACTTTCAGAGCACCGCAGCTCTACGTGAGGGACCTGAACGCCACCTGCTTGGTGAATATATATATATATTTTTCAAGTAGTGTGTCTAGGGCTTATTTTTGGGGAAGTGCTTATATTTCAAGCCCCCTCCAAAAATCTGAGTAGGGCTTATTATCGGGATCAATCTTATTTTTGTGGAAACACGGTATTAGGATGGCTTCATACGGGCATATGAGTTTTTGCGAACATCTCAGAGCAACATATTTGCACTACCACAGCCCGTTTGTAACCCAAAGACTGTATATCATACGCTATTGTCACATTGCTGTGTTCCTGCTTTCTCTACCACCTGCCCCTGTACCTTCAGTATTACCCCACCCCCTTTGTCTCCAAATAATTGAATACCACATGTAACTTTTTTAATTTTCGTATTGTATGGGTTCCATATGTGCCTCGCAAGCGCTGTATAATAATTTGGCGCTATACAAATAAAGATTATTATTATATATACAGGGCTGTGTAAAGGTTTTAGGAAGGTGGGGACAAATGCTTTCAAGTAAAGGCGGCTTCAGACAAGTGTATGCACAAATCCGCTCACCTCAGTGCAACGTATTTGCGTAGTGAATGAAGTTGATTTATACGCATACCAGCACATAGTACTGTGCGTTTTTGTGCACGCAGGGCCTGTTCACATGCACACGCGACTCCTCCGTCCTGATTTTAAAGGCTATTTAGCCTAATAAGGTCCAGATGTGTGGTCTTCTTTTTGGAATTGCGCACGCTTTTGCGTTTTGCATGTGCATAAAGGAAATGAGAATGAATCTATTGAAATTAACGGCCTCTATTCTCTGTGTTTTTGGTGCGCAAAAACGCACTCAAGTACGTCCATCTGAAGCCGCTATAACGATGCTTCTGAAAATAGAAGTCTTAATAGTGTTTTGGTCAATTAACAAAATGCAAAGTGACTACACAAAAGATCATTCAATATTTGGTGTGACCGCCCTGTGCCTTCAAAACCTCATCAATTCTTCTAGGTACACTTGCACACTGTTTTTGAAGAAACTGGGCAGGGGGGTTGCTCCAGACATTTTGGAGAACTAAGCACAGATCTTCTGTGGATGTAGCTTGCTCAAATCCTTCTGTCTCCTCATGTAATCCCAGATAGACTGGATGATGCTGAGATCAGGGCTCCAGGGGGCTGGATGTTTTGGAGGTCGTTGTCCTGCTGCAGAATACATTTGGAGCCAATCAAACCAGCCTAAAACCTTTGCACAGTATATATATATATATATATATATATATATATATATATATATATATACACCTTCTCGATCTTCTCTCCACTCCTATACAGATGCTTGTCTGCTTCCCTGCCATTATCTTCTTGCCTCCAGTGATGACGTTTCGATCCACGTGAGTGCTACAGCCCGTGATTGCTTTTGGTGGTCGTGTTTATGACCATCATGGATGAGATGAGGATGAGATTTATTAAAATCCTCTGTAAATCGTACGCTGAGAGCAAAGACACATGGGGCATGCGCTAAAACGCGAGTTTGAAAAAAACAACGGGAATATTGGTCTTGACCAATCTTTCTTGCACACAGTATTAACCCGCAAGAATCCTGATAGAGGAAACAAAAAAGTACAGTAAAAAGTGCTGATACAGGTGCTACAGCCCGTGATCGTGCGCCCTGCATAGTGCATATACGACTCCCGATAACAAGTGTATATGTGCTTACTACTGTGTGATGCCACCTTTAGGCTTCATTCACTTGAGCGCATAAGCGGCAACGTTTTTACGCCTGACCGATATAAGCAACCATCTGATGCATTGTTTTCCAATGCATTCATTCACATAGGCGAATATACGGCGTGTAAATACACCGGACCGTCCAAAATGTAACATATGCGACCGAAATATAGCCAGCGTATATATGGTGGCTAAAAAGATAGTTCTGGAGCTATCTTTAGACCGATATACCCCGGCAGCTCCCATAGACTCCTATGGGAGCTGAAAGAAAAAGCAAGGGGGAGGCAGTTTAGCAGCAGCCAACACTGCGAACAGCTTACAGGTGCCTCTATTTAGGCTTTGGAAGTCATTCCGATGATTTATGCTGAGCAAGGGTTTTCCGGGGGGGCAACATATTTTGTTGCTAAAAACGCAGCTTGGTCATGTGAATGGGTGGGAAAATGCTGGCTGTGATCTCAGAAAAACGGCCGTTCATGCAGTTTTACGGCGCGGCCGAGAGGACGTAAAAACGCTTACACTCGTGGGAAAGAGCCCTTGGGGGTACACATAGGTGTAGTCGGGACTATAATAAGGCAATAAGCGATGTGTTAGAATTCTTCACATGACCGTATTTGAACATATTTTTGCATGCGTAAAATATAAACGCGCAAAACACAGAGAATAAAACCTATTGATTTCAATGACTTCATTCACATTAGCGTGTTTTGCGGAAAGAAGTAGGACCTGCTTTATCCCTCCACAGTTTGTGCAGCAAAGACCCCCATAGAAGTCTATGGACGGTGCGCAAATGCGCAAGGCAATACGTGAAACACTGCGCAATACAGCGAATAAAAGAACACAACTAAACCTCATTACACTAATAGTCTAATAATCCACGGAAAAGGTGTTTGGCGGGTTCGTGTGAACTGGCGCTGCGTGCGCAAAAAGTACTGTACTATGTGAAGAAGATGCAAATAGCAGCCGTCTGTAATACAGATGTGTTTATGAGCGTGAAGGCGAATTAGTGAAGCTAGTTGACAATTTTAAATAATGCTCCGCAAATAAATAGCTGGAGAGTCGATGAATAAGAGGTTATCTTCTCGCCTCAGACCTGCAGTGCACCAAGTGGAAACCCTCCATAAAAAGGGACTGGGAGAATTAACTCTTCAGTTTAGGAATTAATAAATGAGCAGGTTAACAGAGCCGGTGGAACACAATTTAATCAGCCTGTTCCACAGAGCCGTTTCCCTCAGGCATCATATAGGATTACTCCCTTGCCGAATGAATTTAAAAATGTAAATGGCAGTGCAGTGTTACAGGCATGAATCACTAATATAGATGTGATGTCCACAGATGACACCTGCTTCAGCCAACTTACAAGATGGACCAAATTAAGCAAAAAAAAATAAAAAATTCAAAAATAAAAAGTGAAATTAAAAAATTCACAAAAATGCAAATTTTATGATGTAACATCTGCTGTGCACGTTATACCTAAGTGATATGGTAAAGGATTTCGGTTTGCCGTATTAATGAGTCTCCTGCTTGGCAGAATGAGTGACATAATTAGTGATGAATCTATTCATTCATACTTATTAACTGGCTCCATTTATACTATTCAGCGTTAACTTCTGATTAAGCAGCAATTAATTACCCATACTAATTCAATACTTAACAACACTAATATAATTTCATGCAAAATGAAAAGTAATGTCTGCATAACTTATTCAGCAGATTGCTCTTGGAAACTTGGCTAATAGCAGTTAATAATATTCCGTGGGAGAAATGCATCTGTAAAGAGATTATCTATCTATCTATCTATCTATCTATCTATCTATCTATCTATCTATCTATCTATTTCATATCTATCTATCTATCTATCTATCTATCTATCTATCTATCTATCTATTTCATATCTATCTATCTATTTATCTATCTATCTCATATCTATCTATCTATCTATCTCATATTTATCTATCTATCTCATATCTATCTATCTATCCATCCATCTATCTATCTATCTCATATCTATCTCATTATCTATTTATCTATCTATCTATCTCATATCTATCTATCTATCTATCTATCTATCTATCTATCTATCTATCTCATATCTATCTATCTCTCTCATATCTATATCTCTCTCATAGCTATATCACTCTCATATCTATCTATCTATATCTATCTATCTATCTATCATCCCAATAGATAATGTCTCTGATTGGAAGCGGGGTGATCCACATGCTGACGCATGCTCAGTGTTATTTCGGCGATGAGCGCCAACACAATCACTTCTTTGCAGGCGTGTGAAGGGATTGGTTGGCTGAAAAGCATGTATCTGGCCAATCAGCGCTTGCCTATATTAATTTATCCGGGTTACTCCTCATGCTGGTTATACTTTTTGTCAACTACTGTAGCTGGTTCAGTAGTCGGCTCCCATTCTTTTCTGTAATCAGGTAAGTTTGTTTGGTTTATTTGGATGCTCTAGGGCAGTGGTGGCGAACCTATGGCACACGTGCCAGAGGCGGCACTCAGAGCCTTCCCAGCTGGCACTCGCCACCGTCGGCCACTTACCACATTAGTGAATACCGGCAGGGGTGCCGCAGCTGTGATGTCAGTGTGCAGACTTGATCCGCCTCCTCTGACGTCTCCTACTTGGTTCCGGGAGAGCAGGGGAGGGGAGGAGGTGTCCGGCAGCATATCACAGTGTGCTCCTGAGATCAGTGGCAGCAACAGCGCCAAGCAGAGGAGGTGGGGGGGGGGGGGGGGTGATTTTGGGTCTCAGAGGGGGGGACGCTATTACTACAGGGGCCACTGTGGGATGTTGCTATTACTACTGGGGGCCACTGTGGGATGTCTCTATTACTACTGGCTACTGTGGGATGTCACTATTACTACTGGGGATGCTGTGAAGTGTCACTATTACTACTGGGGACCACTGTGGGGTGTCACTATTACTACTAGGGGCTGCTGTGGGATGTCACTATTACTACTGGGCTGATGTGAGATGTCACTATTACTACTGGGGGGCCACTGTAGGATGTCACTATTACGACTGGGGCCACGGTGCAGTGTCACTATTACCGCTGGGGCGGCTGTGGGGGGTCACTATAACCACTAAAGCCGCTCTGGGGGGTCACCCTTACTGCTGGGCCCGCTCTGGGGGGGGGTCAATATCACTGCTGGGATATGTTTACACAAGGTGGAAATGCTGCAGAATGTCCTCAGCGGAAATTTCCGTGGCAAATTCCACAGCATTTTCGCATCCAAAAGCAGTCAAAATCTGCACCCGGTCTATTTTGAAACAGCCTTGTCCTTTTAAGAACAACGGAGGTAAAAATCATACGTTGTGATAAGCCCCGCCCCCTGACATGTTGGCACTTTACAATAAATAAGTGGGTTTTGAGTTGCAGTTTGGGCACTCGGTCTCTAAAAGGTTCGCCATCACTGCTCTAGGGTGTTTTTTTTAATATCGCTCCTGACTGTTTGCTATTGTGTTCCAGATTTTGCATAGTATATTGGTTTCCAGTGTAGTCTTTTCCTTATAACTATATGTGGTAAATAGTATCCCTGTTTTCCACCTTTAGTAGGGAAAATCGGGGATGCCTAAGTTTCCTGATATGGAGTCGCCTTCACCAGGTCGAGTGCTTTACTTTTAGGTAGAGCTTCATTAGTAGGTTAATGTCAGATTCCCTGTTTACCCACGCTGTGGTTTTGTTATTAATAACTTATATATTGTGTGTATATCCATCCTCTTAAGGACAACAGAGAGGTGGGATAGATAGATAGATAGATAGATAGATAGATAGATAGATAGATAGATAGATAGATAGATAGATATGAGATAGATAGATATGAGATAGATAGATAGATAGATAGATAGATAGATAGATAGATAGATAGATAGATAGATAGATATGAGATGGATAGATAGATAGATAGATAGATAGATAGATAGATAGATAGATAGATAGATAGATGAGATAGATAAATATGAGATAGATAGATAGATATGAGATAGATAGAAAGATAGATAGATATGATAGTTATGAGATAGATAGATAGATAGATAGATAGATATGAGATAGATAGATGAGATAGATAAATATGAGATAGATAGATAGATAGATAGATAGATAGATATGAGATAGATAGATATGAGATAGATAGATAGATATGAGATAGATAGATAGATGAGATAGATAAATATGAGATAGATAGATATGAGATAGATAGAAAGATAGATAGATATGAGATAGATAGATAGATAGATAGATGAGATAGATAAATATGAGATAGATAGATAGATATGAGATAGATAGATAGATGAGATAGATAAATATGAGATAGACAGATAGATATGAGATAGATAGAAAGATAGATAGATATGAGATAGATAGATAGATTTGAGATAGATAGATGGATAGATAAATATGAGAGATAGATATATAGAGAGATAGATAGAGAGATGAGATAGATATGAGATAGATAGATAGACAGGAGATAGATAGATGGATAGATAAATATGAGAGATAGATAGATGGATAGATAAATATGAGAGATAGATAGATGGATAGATAAATATGAGAGATAGATAGATAGATAAGGTACAGATGTGTTCACTCTTACCTTGTATTTCATTAAGATTCATATATCTTAATGTACAAAAATGATCAATCTTTGAACTATCTGGGAGCATGGGAGCCTTTGGTTACTGATGACTGATGAATGGCATATATGTATCGGTTTTTCATCTTGTGCTGCACATCTCGGGATATGATATGTTAAAGGGGTTGTCTCGCGCCGAAACGTTTTTTTTTTTTTTTCCATAGGCCCCCCGTTCGGCGCAGGACAACCACAAGGGATGTGTTAAAAAAAAACAAAAAACATATTACTTACCCGAATCCCCGCTCTGCGACGTCTTCCTTCTTCCTTCTTCTTCCTTCACCAAGATGGCCGCCGGGATCTTCACCCACGATGCACCGCGGGTCCTTTCCCATGGTGCACAGTGGGCTCTGTGCGGTCCATTGCCGATTCCAGCCTCCTGATTGGCTGGAATCGGCACACGTGATGGGGCGGAGCTACGCGATGACGCTTAGAAGGGGGCGGGGCCAGAACGCCGCTCGTGCCTGGACCGAGCAGAAGGGGAGAAGACCGCACAGCGCAAGCGCGTCTAAAAAAGCAAGAAGACATTAGAATTAGACGGATCCATGGAGACGGGGACGCCAGCAACGGAGCAGGTAAGTGAATAACTTCTGTATGGCCGCCTGCACACGAGCGTTCCGGATTCCGCTAGCGGATTTTCACGCGCGTATGGTACCTAAATATGCTTGCGGATAGGTGCGGATGCATGGAAAATCACGCGCGGATATACGCGGATGTGTTGCGGGAAAAAACGCGCAGAAAAACCAGCAGACACCCCTTATTGTAAACCCAACCCCTAGAGAACTGCCCATTCCTTGGAAAACAGCTTAAAAACCAACACCCAGACTCCGTTTTGTCCCTCTTGCTTGTGCGAGCACCGTTAAATTATTGATGTCTTTGTGGGCATGGTTGATCCATGTAACTTTTTTCAGGCGCTTCTCCAGCGTGACTTTATTTCAGTCACTGCAAAAAAATTCACAAGAGGAATTCATTACTACAGATTTTGCATTCTTACATCCTGCATTCGCAAGAAATACTACCTATCTCCCTCTACAAATTTGCCTGTGAAGCTCTGCTGTGTGTTGGGACGCCTCCTACCATGCCTACTTCCTGTAGTCATAGCAACCAGTGACTCCATCCGCAGCTGCACTGTGGATGTACTGCGTGAAAAAACGCACCCATTCACTTGTATTGGAGGCTTCACGCGCAGAATCCAACCCATATTAGAACAGGTCGCAGATTTTTTCAAGCGCGTGAAAAAACGCGATACAAATCCGTCCGTCTGGGGACAACTGCGGATCCTCATAGGAGTATATTGGCTGCGATCTGGGGCAGATAATGTGCCTAAAATAACGCGCTGGAAATTCCGTTCGTGTGCAGGCACCCTATGGCCGCCTGCACACGGGCGGAAATCCCGCGGCGGGATTTCCCACGGGATTTCCGCCACTGAAAGTTTGCGTAGGAGTGCATTACAATACGCACTCCTATGCAGACGGCCGCGGTTTGGCCGCGCGAAATCTTGCGCGGCAAACAAACCGCGACATGTCCTATTTTTGTGAGGGGCACGCACTCACCCGGCCGCCGGCTCCGGTCTGCGCATGCGCCTGAAAGAGCTGGGGCCGCCAGGCGCGGGAGAGTATGCGCTCGTCCCTGCAGGCTCTCGGGTCGGGTCCCGCGGCGAGAATTCTCGCTGCGAATTCTAGCTCGTCTGCAGGCGGCCTATGGCTCATATTTAATGCACGATGTATATTACAAAGTGCATTAATATGGCCATACAGAAGTGTATAACCCCACTTGCTGCCGCGAGACAACCCCTTTAAGGACCAAGATACAGGGTAGGTCTTGAGATACAGAGTTCCCTGCAAGCACTTCAGACAGGAAGGGGGAGAAAGATCTATAACACTTAACCTGGTGTCGGAACCGAGCCAGAAATGATTATGTCCATATCCCTGGACCCAGGGGCGTAACTATAGAGGGTGCAGGGGATGCGGTTGCACCCGGGCTCAGGAGCCTTAGGGGGCCTATAAGGCCTCTCTCTCTCTCTCCATATAGGGAGCCCAGTACTATGAATAAAGCATTATAGTTGGGGGCCCTGTTACAGGTTTTGCATTGGGACCCAGAAGCTTCAAGTTATGTCTCTGTGCAGCATGGTTTAGGTATGGGTACGGGTACAGATACAGATAGAGGGGGGGCGGGGGGGGCAGCTCACCTTTTGCATCAGGGCCCCTGAGCCTTTGCTTACGCCCCTGCCTGGACCCAAGATGGATTCAAGTAAGTATGCTACTCCTGTAAATCCTTATAAGATAAGACACATCCATAGATAGATAGAGAGATGCATTTTTTTAAATAAATCCAGTGCCTCTAAAATGAAAAATAATGCAACTTTTCAAATAATCTTGCTTATCTTCTTTTTATGTCTAAAGCTCCTATATTGGCCTATGTGTCTCCTAGGTAACAGACTTCAGACAAACCCTGTGTAGTCTGATTCTGCAGCCATGCACCCTTCCACCTGTTCCCTGTTACTTGCTTATGGTGTTTTTACATGGGCTGAGCATGCCATGCATGTCAATGAACGTTTGTTTAATTTTCTTTTACCTGGGCCAAAAGTTGGCTTATGGGAATGAACGTTCATTAATACAATTATTCTTTCCCATAGGCCGGCTATATATCTCCCTGTTCATAGGGGGAGACGTAACATCAATCAGCAAGCATTTTTATGCTTGCATTAATGAGCCAATCAGTCGACGAATGAGAGTGTGCTCATTCGTCGGCTGATTATTGGTCCCTTTACATGGCTTGCTGGTTGCACAAAAGAAGTAGGGGACAACCAAAAGAAAGTATGACCAAACGATCAGACTACATTGGCTTTGTTTGTTGTCTGTTACCATGGTGACGCATTGGTCAGGGTAGGAGCTGTAGACAAAACAGTAGCATATTTTTAATGAAGACTACTAAAAAAGTTTATTGACTTTTCTCTTTAGATGTGCTAGAAGAATAAAAGTTGGATGTAGTTGTTGAGAGAGGAAACCTTTCTTCTGGCAATTAAGTGGTTAAGATTTGCATTCCCGTATACATTGCCAATATCATTATGTTAGAAAAGAAATTAATGCAATGAATAGTTTTCCCCTGGGCACTTCTAATTATAGGGATAACCATGTATATAGCACGTTTTACATAAGCCGTGTCCTTTAAACGCAAAGTTTGATTGATCATAAAGTGACCTCCTACTTTATACTTCAAGATTTAAAGATCACATAAGAAAAGTGCAAGGACCGATGTCTCTGCCACCTACAGGTCTCTGTCAGTTAACAAGATGACAGTGGACATATATGTACTTTGCAAAAAGATTTTGGGTCGTGGGTCAAGTAACTCAGTCAATTAATATGGTGTCCTTTAATCTAAGCAATCCCAGAACCTCTCCTTGATTAGTTCAACAGTTCCTTAAGGTTTCCAGTCACAACAATCAGATCTACATCAGACATTAACTACCCCATAATTGGCAGGAGAGGATCATGGGATGTCAATGTTATTTTGTGTCATAGGTTGAGTTTTCAGTAGCACGGTAGATGCTATTGGGACCTGGAGAATATCTCCTTTAATGTTAAACTGTTTATCTCCAATTATCAACCATTTAGCAAAATGTGAGCTTCATGGACCTTGCTACTTTAAATAACCTACACAAAAATCTAAGAAGGCATATGTAAATGTGCAGCAATTAACATTGATGTGCCCATTGGAGTATTTACCAAAGTAAAGACATTATCTGTGATTTTCAAGTAATGATCCATCTTTTGCGCTAACTAGAGAAAAATGAACCTGCTGCAGTCTGATTTATGAGACATTTGGTAATTTTCCTCCAAAACAAAATGCAAAATGAACCAATGAGATGCAAGCACAGGGAAATAGTACCTAGTGGTGTAATTTACACCGGAGAAAATCTATTTACCCCCAATACTACATTTTTAGGAAGTTACTAAATGAATTTGTCCCCCTACTGTGGAATTCTTGCAATTCATTCAATACTCTAGAGTAAGGCAAAGTGGTTTGTTGATACTCCTTTACTCCCTTTGAGTCCAAGCACCCAGCACACGTGCCACTGTAGCCCTCTAGCTATGCCCCTGGTCAAAGTAGCCTCTATTAAAATATATGAAGTATGAGATGATTCATAAAAAATTACATGAACTGTTTAAAGGGGTTGACTGGGGAAAGGAAAAACGTACCAGATCCAGTCTAGGTACAGAGATGGCAGCACCTCCACTTCCAGCCCATTTCCAACACCGGATCAGGTTATATGGATTCCTCTCCACCCTCTTACTGTTTGTGATATCATGGCTTTCTTAATTATTGAAATGAGTCAGTCAATCAGCCCCCTGAAATGGCATCACCGACAACAGCAAGAGGAGGAAGAATGTATATGACCTGGTTTCAGAACGGGCTAGAAGTGGAGGTGCAGACACCACTAGACCCCAACTAGATAATATCTCTCATAAGTTCATAGTGCCATGCCCAACCAGGACAAGTTATGGACTACAAGGACTGTAATGAGAGATGGGACACACACCAAAGCAACAGACAAGAAATGGAGGGTACCTATCTTTGATGTTAAAGTGACCAATCTGTCTAACAAGCAGAGCACACACCATGAAAAGGGCAACCCACAATAGGAATCTTGGGTTTCTTTGAATTGACTCTTGATGAAATAAGGGGTAATGACTGGCACCAGGCATAGGTCAAGTGGGATAAGTCTAGAAACATGCAAAGATCACTTGAAAGGAGATACAATAAAGAAGCAGAACTGAACACAGGGAAGAGAAATGC
Source organism: Eleutherodactylus coqui (assembly GCF_035609145.1). NCBI lineage: Eukaryota > Metazoa > Chordata > Amphibia > Anura > Eleutherodactylidae > Eleutherodactylus > Eleutherodactylus coqui. Next base: position 89,146,355 of record NC_089844.1, read on the forward strand.
AAATTGACATAAAACTACAAAGCCCAGGTAACCAAACCATTACACCCTACCAACTCCTCTATTATTCAAGACCAGGATACAGGATAATATAATCAACATCGTTTGCCCAGAGGAGCCAATTTTAATAACCAAACAAAGTTACTGACTGGCTGGCAGGGCTGTCCAATACCCCAGCGCTGAATGACAATATGCATGTGCTAGCTTGGCACATTGCATGGGTCGGAGATGATGTCATGACATCAACCCACACTTGTGCCCATCAGCCAGCCATGTCTTGACACAAAATTTGCAATGCAGTTAAATGTTGACTGCTAGCTAAGGATGCGACTTCGAATTACGGACTTTTTCTCCTCTAGAAGTATTGTTTCTAAGGGAGAATACTTTTATCCTTCAGTACCATACGATGAGGCACAGAGTCTCTACAGCTTCATAATATTGGACTGTACGGACTCCATGTACCACTTTAGAGCTCACTGCTTGTCGGTGAACAGTAAAGAACACCTCAGATGTTTCAGGACATAACATTTTAATACTCAGAAAATCATAACTTCCCTATTATTAGATGTGTTTTAGCTTCATATAGCCTACAGCTACTGAGCAACCTTATAATTAGAGGGCTTTCTGGGACTATAATATTGATAGCCTATCCATAGTGTCAATAGGATCAACAGGGAACGATCATTGATGACAATCTTTTTTTATAGTACAGAAAACAACACGTTTTGAGCCTAGACAAGATTCTTCTTTCAGTAGGGCCTCTTGCCCTTGAGAAAGCCACCAATGGTGGCGAAATGCATTGATACATGGGTGTCTTTATGTAACGTTTTAACTTCTAACTTATTATGTCTATTAAACTGTGCACCATCACTTTATTTTTGCCTCAAATTGTTGGAAATAGTCTTTCTTAGGCCTGCCGGAATATAAAAACACATGAACGGGCACACAAATATAATGTTTGAATCCCTGATCAGATGGCATGGGCCCCAGCGCATATATGCCAAGGCTGCAATACTATTGCCTCCCCTTCCCTTCCCCTCGCTGGTTCACTTCCTCTCACCTTCCCTCCAGCTGTTTGCAAATGGAGTGGGCAGGACAGGGGTGGAGATAAGCACCCACCCCCTTCCTGCCCCTTGTCCACAGCCAGCAATGGGAGGGGCAGAGTGGGTGGAGCTTAGCTCCTCCCCTATCCCCTCCCATTGCAAACAGCCGGAGGGGAGGAGAGAGGAGGAGAGAAGAGGGAGGGACTTTAGCAGTCACACTGCTAAACTCCCTCCCACCTCCCTTTTCCAGCCGCTGTCATTGGCTCCCATTGGAGCCCATGCAGCGGCTGATGTATTCTGGCCAGAAAGATAGTTCCAGGACTATATTGGCCTGGCTGGGCACTTTTACGCCGTGGGAATATGGCCATATGATCTGATGCATTGGAATCCAATGCATCAGATTATAGCGTATATCGGCCGGCCATGAAAACGGCTGCCGATATACGCTCATGTGAAAAAGCCCTTATGCTGACTAACCTTTCTAGGTTTGATATGTATAATACATGAGCATCATACCTGTGTACACCATTTGTACTGAGGGTAAGCAAAGAAGATTTTAGTATCTGAAGTTTATTGTGCTGTTTGTTAAAGATATTCTTGAATCTCATTATAAGCAGCTTATACTTATTTTGCATATGGCCTTTGTTTATTAACATGTTCCCAATTATCAAACTTTTTAGGTGTTCTTAGACTTCATGGACCAATAAATAGTGCACTTTTTGTTGTAAACTAAGACAACTTAAAGGTATAAAGTTAAACTTGTCAGTCTTAAAATTCAACAAATTTAGCATTCAGCAGAGCTACTGTAATCTAGTCTATGTTCGCTCTAACTATTAGTAAATAAGCCCTTCTGATCCTAAAGTGGATCTCAGTACACAGCATTTTTTGTGCAACCCCTTAATGTTTAAAGTGTGTTTTTAGACTCTTCTCCATCAACTTTACTGCAAAAGAAAGCAAAATAACTAAATTTATGTTTTTTTAATATGGCATTTTATATGCAGTTTTTCTTGCATTTTTTATGTAATTAACCCCTCTATCATTATGTTGGGTATGGAATATTCTTCTACCCCAATATTTAGAAAGACTGTTCAGTCTTCCAGTGCTCGTGCCTAATACTGTTTCCTTCACATCTGGTCGCCAAAGAGTCACTCCGTCATCTTGCAGTCTGCTAATGAGATCCCTCATTTAATTAATACCATAAGAATTTTAATTCTGACTGAATCAATTTAATGTGATGTGATTTTGTCAGCTCTATTCCCCAAGTAAAAAGTGAGCCTGATGCTTATTACATACATCATTTCATGGGCTCTGCATTCCCTGCTGACTTAAACAAATTCTAATTAAGACTAATTAAAGCATCATTTATGAAAGCGCTTGTGATAGCTATGCAAACATTCTGGGTGGGTGTGCTATGCATAGTAATTACCCTAGTTAATATTAAGGCTAGGTCCTTAGCAATTAGATCTTCCAAAAGGAGGGTTATTCTGAATTTAGCCTTTTTCAGTGCCAATAATTAATACAAAAAGGATGTTTTAAATACATGTAGTGGTCTGATTAATGAAACGCGTTGGTAAAATTAGATATGTTGTTTGAATATTAAAAAAAATGTATAAAAAATTAGCAAGTTAAAAAAATTGCCTTCTCACCTTGGTTTCTAAATAGTGGGAGCCTAAAAGGCAGCATGTAATCATCTGAATCATGAAAAGTACAAATATAAGATGTAATTACAAGGGAATGATCACTCTGGTTTGTACTAGGATTCTAAAACAAGTTACACAAATGCAACTTGAAATGAAATGAAATATAATAAAAATGAAAACAATGACAAATTATCCGTAAATTTTAGTTCCAAATGGGGAGTTTTCTTACTTAATCATAAAAGTGACTATAATACGGGCTTCCATGGGGCTTATGTCTGTTTTTTTGGGTTAAGGTTACGACATGGCAGAGTGGTACTTAAGGCAACAGGATGTAATCTTACGTCATGCGGATCTCATGGGATCTGAAAAGATCTCACGGCATCTGGTAGCGGGAGCCAGCTGTTACTGCTAGCCTGTTTACCCCTTACACGCCGCGATCTATATAGATCTATGCGACCTGTAGATCCATGTAGATCTATGCGATGTGTAAAGGGTTCAAAGAGGGCGCACACTCCCTCTGTGAGGTCATCGAGCCCCCAATGTAATCAAGAAAGGCCTATGGGTTGCCATGGCAACAGGACGCAAGCTACAGGTGTCTTCATTTGCCATTGCCTATGATCGCTTTAACCAGCGATAAGGCATTGCAGTATAGAAGTCCTGCAATGCCTTACCATAGGGATCATAGCTGCTATGGATCAGGTCCCCTTTTAAGGACCTTAAGGGCGCCCACCCACTGGCGATTTTTTTCCCTGCGAAATTCGCAGCATTTTTTGCTCTGCAGGGGTCTATGGGACTTGTAATGTTAAAATCGCGATCGTGCAAAATCGCGATTTCGCGGTAAATTGCGATTTTGCGCGATCGCGATTTTAACATTACAAGTCCCATAGACCACTGCAGAGAAAAAAATGCTGCGAATTTCGCAGGGAAAAAAATCGCCAGTGGGTGGGCGCCCTTATAGTGTAAAAAAAGCATAAGAAATAGTGTAAAAAAAATTTGAAAAAAAACCTTTTTGCTCATTTCCCCCTATTTATATGAAAAAAAAACTTTAAGAAAAACCTTAGAAGTGTGGTATCGTCGTATCCACAATGACCTGTACTATAATTTGAGGATATTAATTATCTTGCGCAACAGAAACGGTAAAAAAAACAGAGAAAAATGGCTTATTATCTTTATTTTACCATCAAAAAAGCGCAATAAAAGCGATCAAAAAAGCCATATACACTTGAAAATAGTAAAAATAAAAACTACAGCTCGTGATACAAAAACCAGCCCTCACAGAGCTCCGACCATGGAAAAATAAAGTTATGTGTTTTTGAATGCAACGATGCAAAAATTATAATTTCCAAAAGAAAGGGGTTTTTATTGTGCAAAAATGGAAAAACCTAAAAAAAATGTTTTTGGTATCGTTGTAATCATGCCAACCTGCAGAAAAAAATTGTGTTGTCTCCTTTATGCTCTTTGATTGACGCTGTTAAAAAAAACATTAAAAGCAATGGGAGAATTGATGTGTTTTCTCTCCCTGCTCTCAAAAAAAAAAAAAAAGTTTTCAAATACATTACATGCACCGAAAAATTGTACCACTAAAAAATATAACCTATCTTCTGACGCTGCATAGAAAATCAATCACTGTTTTCGGTTGTCAATGTGCTACACACTCAAAAATTGCTAATCTGAATGAATACATTGCAATCCAATGCTTCAGATGATTGCGATTTTTGGACACAGCTACAACAGCTGCATCTATACTGTCGTGTGAATTAAGCCTGATTCTACTATTTTCCATTAAGCATCAATGTGGATGCTCAGCCAATCACAGACAGCTGCTTCTGATTGGCTTAGCACCTCAGCCAATCACAGGCAGCTCTCGCTGAATGAATGACAGGCAAGAGCTGCCTGTAATTGGCTGAGCGCCTCAGCCAATCAGAAGCAGCTCCTTCAGCAGGCAGGGATTTTAAATTCCTGTCTGCTCAAAGAACTGCTTTGCAGAGCCAAGGACAGAGCAGATAAGACGTGGCTGAGCTCCGGCAGCTAAAGGAAGTAGAGTGTGTTTTTTTTTATTTTTAACACTACTTTGCTTTGTTTTTCAGGGAAGGGCTTATATTTAAAGCCCTTCCCTGAAAAACAATTACAGAATGCTGGCAGCTGGATCCTCTACCGCAGCTGTCATCTGTGACAGCTTTGGTAGGGAATTCGTTATTCCCCGCCGGGATGAAGAATTCCTTTACTGCATCTGTCACAGATGTGGCAGATGCAGCAGGAAATTCTTTCTCCCCACGGGGATGAGGAACACATCTGCCTCATGCAACAGATGTATTCTTCATCCCCGCAGGAGACACGGCAGCGGCGGACAGGTATTTTTTTTTACACTAAAATTGTTGTTTTTCAGGGAAGAGCTTACATTTAAAGCTCTTCCCTGAAAAACAATTACGGGGTGCCGGCAGACGATTGTCTTCAATGGGGCCACTGGCAGCAGCCGCGGCTCCATTAAAGACAATGCGTACCTGCATTCACACGTGCTTTTGCGCGTACAGGAGTGCGCATATATGTACGCACCTATGTATGCACACGCTCGTGTGAAGACACCCTGAGGGGTAATAAAGTATATTAGTAGTAAAATATTGCTGCCTTCTTAACCCGTTTGAACATAAATGTACATCCAAATCTACTTTGTAAGATATGCACTAAACTTACATTAAGATATGTCTATGGTCATAGAGCTCATACCTACAGGAGTTAAATAAACTGTACAGGATTAGAAAAATATGGCTGCTTTATTCCACAAACAGCGCCACCCTGCCAGTGGGTTGTCTCTGATATTACAGCTCAGCACTGTTAAAGTAAACTGCAAAATTATACACGAGGGCTTGGTCAGACAAGCGTGCTTTTCTGTGCACCTACTTGCACGAAAAAAAAACGCTGCTCACATGAGCAGAAAATGTGTGAACACGCAAAGTTTGACAAGAGCTTAGAGTGCCTATGTAATTGCAATTCTGACTCTCAGAACGAGATTCTGTGTTAGGACTTATTCACACGAGCGTATATCGGCCGGCCATGAAAACCCGGCCAATATAAGGCCTTATACCGTACAGGGTCAATACATGTAGCAAAGCCATGTACATGAACCAAGTGCTGTCGAATATTATTGCCTATAGAGTCTTACCCCAACCACATATTATATATATATATATATACTAGCTGATATACCCGGCTTCGCCCGAGTTAATTTGGTACTGGTGTTTATCTGGTGTTCACATGGAAAATCTTATGAAGTCGTGGTTACTTTAGAGATACTGAGGAAAAAGATATGTTCACCATTTTGCATAGTTCTCTGTGTTACCCAGAAAACACCACGTGGAGGTAACCATGCGACGTTTCCTTCATATAAAATGACATCAGGAAGTGAGGGAATTAGATTATGTACATAAAATTTGGACACTAATTCTTTTGCGCTTAGAATTGAATAATCGAGTTGGGACCCATTAACTTTTCATATTTATGACATAATCAATGCTTGTGCCAAATATTATGTTTCTATGACATTGGGAAGTGAGAGATTTAGATTATGTACGTAAAATTTGGACGCTAATTCTTTTGCGCATAGAATTGAATAATGGAGTTGGGACCCATTAGCTTTTCCTATTTATGACATAATCAATGCTCCTGCCAAATTTCCCGTTTCTTTGACACCGGAAAGTGAGAAAATTACATTCCGCACGTAAAATTTGGACGCTAATTCTTTTGCGCATAGAATTGAATAATGGAGTTGGGACCCATTAGCTTTTCCTATTTATGGCATAATCAATGCTCGTGCCAAATGTCCCGTTTCTATGACACCGGAAAGTGAGAAAATTAGATTCCGCACGTAAAACTTGGACGCTAATTCTTTTGCGCTAAAATTGAATAATCGAGTTGGGATCCATTAGCTTTTCCTATTTATGACATAATCAATGCTCGTGGCAAATTTCCCGTTTCTATGACACCGGAAAGTGAAGAAATTACATTCCGTCCGTAAAATTTGGACGCTAATTCTTTTGCGCATAGAATTGAATAATCGAGTTAGGACCCATTAGCTTTTCCTATTTATGACATAATCAATGCTCGTGCCAAATTTCCCGTTTCTATGACACCAGAAAGTGAAAAAATTACATTCCGCACGTAAAATTTGGACGCTAATTCTTTTGTGCATAGAATTGAATAATGGAGTTAAGACCCATTAGCTTTTCCTATTTATGACATAATCAATGCTCGTGCCAAATTTCCTGTTTCTATGACACCGGAAAGTGAAAAAATTACCTTCCGCACGTAAAATTTCAACGCCAATTCTATTGCGCTAGAATTGAATAATCGAGTTGGGACCCATTAGCTTTTCCTATTTATGACATAATCAATGCTCGTGCCAAATGTCCCGTTTCTATGACACCGGAAAGTGAGAAAATTAGATTCCGTACGTAAAATTTGGACGCTAATTCTTTTGCGCATAGAATTGAATAATCGAGTTGGGACCCATTAGCTTTTCCTATTTATGTCATAATCAATGCCCGTGCCAAATTTTAAGTTTCTAAGGCATTGGGAAGTGACAGATTTAGATTATGTACGTAAAATTTCGACGCCAATTCTTTTGCGCTAGAATTGAATAATCGAGTTGGGACCCAATTACTTTTCCTATTTTGGAGATAATCTATGCTCGTGCCAAAATTCATGTTTCTACGATATCGGGAAGTTGGAGAACTTTCGGCGAGTCAGTCAGTGAGTCAATCAGTCAGTCAGTGAGTCAGTGAGGGCTTTCAGCTTATATATATATATATATATATATATATATTATATACACTAATTTTATTACAAAATCTGAAATAGCACTACTATGAAGCCTCCAACTAATGTGCATTCCGCTACCGGTAAAACCAATACTGATATTGGAGAAGAGAGGCAACAGCCCTTTATATGGTTGGTCTTCTATCCTTAAAAATCCTGGGAAGTATTCAGTGTTTGTTTGCGGAAAAGCACATTATTGAAAGTAGATTGCTAAGAAACCTCGTTCTCAAGCTTTGCACTGTATTTCTAGTCCCTTTCTCCTTGCATATATAGTTAGACTGAATCTGTACTCATTAATGCCATAAAGATATAAAATTGTATGTATTTCAAGTTTTTGAAATGGGCCTCCTGAAAATAGAGGAGAGTTGTATTTCAACTAATAGTTATTATTGCATAGCCAAAGAAATCAAAGCAATTAGATATCAGAAAAAATGAAAGCAGCCGAATGGTGAGGAAATGAAGAGTACCAGTTAAATTACTTGGAATTACATAGCTCGCCAGTAGGTCCAAATTTGAAGAGTGAAATGGACCACGGACCCCGCTGAGTTTAATGACATGAAAATTCTCCAAACACTCATGCTCTCAGTATTTGAGCCGTAGGGTAGTCAATGCAAGTAAAAGTTACATTCTTCTAGAAATAATATAGCAGTAGTTCCTGTGATATCTAAGAAGTGGAGCCCTGACTGGGCGACAAGAGCCAAATCACAGGTCAGAGTACATTTATCCACAGAGTACCTGGCTCGGTGATTGGAGTAAATTACAGCTGTAACCCAGAATAATCGTCACTTGTGACAACATACAATATAAAGTCTTAGATGTGCTGCCACGTCGTTGTCAATGGTTTTCAAATATCACAAGTCTGTAATGAATATCCCAGCAATCCCTATAATACCTACCAAAGCAAATAAACACCAAACAAGCATTGATGTGCTGAAAATGTAACAAAGTATACAAGTGCTAATGTCAACAGAATTATTATGAGAAGTAGTAACATGCTAGTATAATAATATAAGAAATAACAGAAGAAAATGTTGTTATATATTTTATTCTGTTGTTCATATTATTAACCCTTTAGTGATGGCCAAAACGCCTTTTTACTGACCTCACCAATGGGCTTTAAATCTGCAAATAGGTCTTTTTAAAGAGGTGGCTTGGCTGACTACTGACAGCCAGGCTCCTGCTATAACTGCCAGGAGAGGAGAAACATCAGATTCTAGCAGTTTAACCCCTTGTATGCCACAGTCAATAGCAGCTGTGGCATGTAAGCTGATGACTGGGGGAGCTGGCTCTTTCCGTCACCCATCTGCAATGCAGTTGCAAGGTACTAATGGATTCCCATGGCAGGTGTAAGTCTGACAAAGGGAGTCTAATAGGATGCATAGGCTTAGTAAAATGCGCTAATTTGGTTTACTATCCTAGCAATCGAAGTATTGCTTCTTCAAATTCCCTTGAGGGATTAAAAAACAGTTTAGAAAAAGTTCAATAAGATTTAGTTGAAAGACAAGAAATCTTATTTAAAAGATTACTGTACATATTTTTTCCCACAAAACCTATTTTAGGGCTCAGTCAGACAAGTGTGGTTAAATTGCTGCTACAGCAGCATGTAAATCACGCTGCTATAGGACCCAATAGGTTCCAATGGGAGCACTCACATGAACCCTTTTTAGAAGCGCAGAATCTGCGCTTCTAAAAAAAGAACAGATAGCAAGTGCCGGCTCACCTGTCAGCTCTGCGGTGCACAGCAGTGCAGGGTGCTTTCCATAGGGTCCTAAGGGAGCCATGGAAGCACGCATCCCACACCACGGATGTGTGATCGGGCTGCTTCGCGGAGCTAGTAACAGCTCGGTCACACAATATTCTTCAGGATGACAGCATCGGGGTTTACATTAAATCATTGAATGGCTGTGATTGGTCCCTGGGCTCAGCCAATAAGAAGCAGTGCTTCCAGGAGGTGGGGAATTTTCAATCCCGAGCCAGAAGAAATGATACAGAAGAGTGCCGGGGAGAAGATGCACCGGAGCCCTGAGAGGGCTGCTAGATTATGTTTAATTTTTTTCCCAGTAGCTGAGGCTTATTTTCAAGGTAGGGCTTATATTTCAAGTCCTTCCCTGAAAATCCCTGCGGAGGTTTCCTTCATCCCATTGCCTTCAATGGGGTGGCAGCAGTGCCGGCCCCATTGAAAGCAATGGGATAGCACTGCGGTCCTCTGGCTGTGGCAGGGGATTCTATCATCCACGCGGGAAGTCCATCATCACTGAACACTGTGACAATGCTGTCACAGTGTTCCGTGATGAGGGGACCTTTGTGGAGCAGCTGTTCCAGTGAATGGGCAACGTTTCATGCGCTGCCTATATGAAATTTTGCCTGCTCATGCATTTCACGCTTATGCGAGGAGCACTTTTTTTCTTGCACCTGTAGGCATGCAAAAAAACATGCTCATCTGACCGGGGCTTAATTGTACTGATCCAGATTTTAAAAAAGTGATCATGTTATTTTTACCAAATGATGAATGACATAATAACAAAATGCAAAATCAACGGAGGCATTTCTGGACATTTTTTTTCCATGTCACTTACAATGCAATGAAGAAAATTGCTTGTCCTTAAGACACAAAATAGGCTCGCCACTAAGGGGTTAATATTAGAAATCCAACGTTATAACGTAATAATAATAAAATACCTGTTATTAACAATACTCATGTAACTATAATAATAATTACAATTTTAATATGCATTGACAAGTTAGTAATTATGATATTTATAATATATATGAGGATTATGATTATTCTTAGCATCATCATCACTAGAGCTTGTTTTTTCTTCTATTTGTCCCCTTAAGCCTGCATTCAAACATTCAATTTTGATGGATTTTATTGTATAGTTTTTATACAGTTTTTAGGACAAAGTGGAAACAAAAGCTGCATCACAAACTGCACCAACAATGTCCTCAGAATTGTTCTAACTACTTCTTTCTTAGGCCTCATTCAGATGAGCGTGGTTGACATGCAGCTGACATGCAGGAATTCTGTGGTGAATAAGCTGTGGTGAACAAGCTGCTCCGTGCTCCGCACAGCAGACCGTTCACATGTCCGTGCTGCGAGCAGAGTGCTGCCGTGGCTCCCATAGGAGCCTTTGGTCAGCACCATGGACAGCGCCGCAAAACGGAGCTGACAGGCGAGTCAGCTTCATCTGAGCGCTTCCATTGTAACCTATTGGTTGCTATAGAAGCGTGGTTTACACACTGCTCTACCAGTGTGTAAACCTTGCTCGTTTGAACGAGGCACTTAGGGCTCCATCACACAGTTATTTTTATAAACACTTTATATACAGCTTTCAGTGGAGTTTTTGTTGGCACATACTTAGTGTCATTTTCTATGTATGTTTCTACTGCTACTTTTCAAAAATAAGCCAAAAAGAACGTGCAATATAAATGTTGACTTTATATTGTGGTTTGTTACTGTTATGGGGATACCAAATTATATATATATATACAGAAAATCCCCTTTAAGTTAAGACTTCGCAAGATGCGAACAGTCTGTCCTGCACAGTATGATGTAATGCTATGGCATTACATCATACTGTGCAGGAACCGGACAGGCTTCTATCAGGCCTGTCCGGTCAGATCGTGGGACACTGTGCGGTTGCTAGGCAGCCGGGGCCTTCTAAAGGGCCCTAGGGCTGCCTATGCAGAGCGCCTATCAAGCTATACCTTTCAGAAGGCCCCCGGCTGCCTAGCAACCACACAGCATCCCGCGATCTTATCGCGGGGCACTGTACGGGATCCCTGAACGTCGGGTGTAGGCTGTTTCTTACAGCAGACACCCGGAGGCAGCAGTTCCGATGAGCCACGTTGCTCATCGGAACTCTTAACGCTTTAAATACCGCTGTCTATTCTGACAGCGGCATTTAAAGTGTTAACAGTTCTAATGAGTGGCGCGGCTGCCGGGTGTCCAGCTGTAAGAACAGCTGGCTCCCGACGTTGTATGGAGCCGGGTCCACCCACGATCCTGCTCCATACAAGCATTTGTTCGGACATACAAACAAATGTACTTGTGAACAGGTCCTCGAACGGAACCTGTTCGCAAGTAGGGGACCATCTGTATATAATTTTATTTTTTTACTACTCTAGTAAGGCTCCCTGCACACTGCAGAAATGAATTCCGCATGCGGAATCGCGGAGCAGAATCCAGCTCTGCTGGCAGTGGCATCCTTGTGTACCTGTTTAGTTTCTTTATCTTCCGTACTGCTTTTCCTGCACTAGCAATGTGATTGTGGAGAGCCGGGAATCGGGTGGCATAGAGCATGTTGCTATTTTTTCTCCGTTTGTGGAAACCACAATTGGTTTCCACTAGTGTGCGGGAAGAATCAATTTCCTATAGCATGCTATGGGCGCTATTTGCTGTGGATCCGCAGGAGCTCTTAGTTTCACACATAGCATCAAATTTCTGCCGTGAATCTTCACTACAATTGCGCAATGAAGTACGCACATGTTGTGGTATGGATTTTGGGGCAGATTTAACTCTGGATTTCAAACAGTGAATTGAAATGAATGAAATCAGTGGCAAATAGAGAATGCTGTGAATCAGAAAATGCGTGACACGACTCAAATTTGTTGTGGATGTTTTTCTATTGTGAGTGAGCAGGGCTTGTTAAAACCAAGTTGGGTACGTTGGACTTATTGATCAACTTTTATTCCTATATCAGAATAGGGGGATGAAGATCTTTTTTTAAGCCCTCATCTGTCATTGCAACCCATCAGCACCTCATAATCGCTTCACAGGAGTGCTTCCCTCCCTCAAAGCACTTAGATGCTGTGGTTACTATTGACTGCAGCATCTAAGGGGTTAAAAAGCGAAGACTGGAGTTATCTTCGATCTCTCTTGTTGCTGCACTGTGGATAATGCTGAATCAGCATCTGGCCCACACGGTCAACAGCATTATATATTTACAGTGTTTAGTGCTAAGGGGTCGATAGACACGTAGTGTCTCTAATAAGTCAAAAAGGTGCATTGTTTTATCTTTTTTCTACACTACATTTCCTTTATCGCAACAGCAGCGATCAGAGATAACTCTGACTGTGGCTGTTAATCCTTTAAATGCCACTGTCAGTTCTGACAGTGGCATTTAAATGTCCCGATCAATCGCTGGTGTACCATTCAGGTGTCATCTTTAATATGAATCCTGTTAAAACATGCTATAGATGCCATAGTATTGCATTATGCTGTGTAAGCAATCAAACAATCCCAAGCTTAAGTCACCTATAAAAACTTATAAAAAACTGCATCAGAAAAAAAAACAGTGGCAGAATGGAGCTTCTTTGACCACTCCGTTTCCCCCCAAAGAATTGAATAAAAACCGATATAAAAGTTATATGTTCTACAAAATTATACCAATGCAAAGTACAGTTGGCCCTGAAAAAAAAAAATCAAATCATCACACAGTTGAAAAATGAAAATAAAACAGAAAAATGAAAAAGTTTTGGGAGGCCTAGAATGGTGACAGAAAGCAGTCCTTTTCGATTTCATTTTTTAAGTATTAATATATATAAATTATGTATTGCTGTATGTGTACTACTAACCCACAGATTGTTGAAAAGACAACATTTCATTTGTACTTGACCATGAACATTGTAAAAATAACCCCTCCTCTAAATGATGCAATTGTATTTTTTTTTTCATTTTGCGCCACTTAGAAATGTTTTAAATAGAGATGAGCGAACGCGTTTGTCCGAGCTTGATATTCGTGCGAATATTAGGGTGTTCGGGATGTTCGTTATTCGTAACGAACACCATGCGGTGTTCTGGTTAATTTAACTTTCTTCCCTGAGACGTTAGTGCTTTTTTTGGCCAATATAAAGACAGGGAAGGCATTACAACTTCCCCCTGCAACGTTTAAGCCCTATACCACCCCCCTGCTGTGAGTGGCTGGGGAGATAAGGTGTCACCCGAGTATTGAAATCTGCCCCTCCCGCTGCTCGCTATGGATGCATTCTATATGCGCTCAATGGGGCCAGCGGCAGCAGCGCTGACCCCATTGAGAACATATAGAAGACAAATCCTTCTTCTCTGGCACAGCTGTAACAGCTGTAGCAGAGAAGAACGATGTTTGCCCATTGAATTCAATGGAGCGGCAATACAGCAGGTTCCACTGAATGCAATGGGCTGCCGGCGATCGCAGGATGAATGGTCGGAAAGGGGTTAAATATATAACCCCTTTCCTGCAATTCATCCAGAAATGTGTTACACTAAAAATATATACCGGCGTATAAGGCGACGGGGCGTATAAGACGACCCCCCAACTGTCACCTTATACGCCGGCAATACAGTGGAGCAAAGAATAAAAATCATTACTTACGTTTTTAGATGATCTGCGGTGCTCCTGCAGGCTGTCACTCTCTCCTGGTCCACGGCAGAGTATTGCTTTCTCCACGAAAGACTTTAAATCCCTGCCTCCAGAAAGACACGTGCCTTCAGCCAATCACAGCCAATGACAATGATGTCATTGAATGGCTGTGATAGGCTGTGTTTCTGGAGGCGGGGATTTCAAGGCTTGAAATCCCCGCCTCCAGAAACACAGCCAATCACAGCCATTCAATGACATCATTGTCATTGGCTGTGATTGGCTGAAGGCACGTGTCTTTCTGGAAGCAGGGATTTAAAGCCTTTCATAGAGAAAGCTTGTCTGCCGTGGATTAGGAGGGAGTGACAGCCTGCAGGAGCACCGCAGATCATCTAAAAACGTAAGTAATGCTTTTTATTCTTTGCTCCACTGTATTACCGGCGTATAAGGTGACAGTTGGGGGGTCGTCTTATACGCCCGGTCGCCTTATACGCCGGTATATATTTTTAGTGTAACACATTTCTGGATGAATTGCAGGAAAGGGGTTATATATTTAACCCCTTTCCGACCATTCATCCTGCGATCGCGGGCAGCCCATTGCATTCAGTGGAACATGCTGTATTGCCGCTCCATTGAATTCAATGGGCAAACATCGTTCTTCTCTGCTACAGCTGTTACAGCTGTGCCAGAGGAGGACGATCTTTATGCTGACAGTGGGGGGGGGGGGGGCACTCTTGCCGCTATTGTGGCTTAATAGTGGGACCTGTGAACTTGAGATGCAGCCCACCATGTAGCCCCTCGCCTGCCCTATCCGTCACTGTGTCATTCCCATCACTTTCCTGAATTGCCCAGATTTTCACACATGAAAACCTTAGCGAGCATCGGCGAAATACAAAAATATTCTGGTCGCCCATTGACTTCAATGGGGTTCGTTGTTCGAAACGAACCCTCGAGCATCACGGGAAGTTCGTTCCGAATAACGAACACCCGAACATTTTGGTGTTCGCTCATCTCTAGTTTTAAAGTTTTCCAATACATAATCCGGTATGTTAAATAGTACCATTGAAAAATAGAACTCATCTCAAAAACAACCAAGCCCTCATATACATATGTCACTGGAAAAATAAAAAAGTTATAGTTTTTTAAAAGTTGCATCAATGGCTCTTGGTTATGAAAGGGTTACTTGTAGAGATGAGCGAGCGTACTCGCTAAGGCAAACTACTCGAGCGAGTAGTGCCTTATGGGAGTACCTGCCCGCTCGTCTCTAAAGATTCGGGTGCCGGTGTGGGAGCAGGGGGGGGGGGGGGAGAGAGTGAGAGAGAGAGATCTCCCCCCGTTTCTCTGTGCTCTCCCCCGCCGCTCCCCGCCCTCCGCCAGCACCCGAATCCTTAGAGACAAGCGGGCAGGTACTTGCATAAGGCACTACTCGCTTGAGTAGTTTGCCTTAGCGAGTACGCTCGCTCATCTCTGGTTACTAGCCAAGCATTTTCAATGAGTACATTTTAATGAACTATTGACGGAACCAGTGCTATAATAAATACAACTAGTAATAAGAAAGTTGTTCTGATCTGCTAATATTTTATTCAATGTCCCTATTGTAATTTTGTGCACACTAGAAAAAGTACAGAAAAAAAAAAGTTTCTTATTTTACAAAAGCTTCTTATTCTTCCCTTTCTCACTTCTCGCTCCTAACAGTTTTTAGTTCATATTTTAATTGAATTATGTTCTTTCAGCTGGAAGTTAAGAATGTGTAATTTGGAGAGGAAACTAATTTTTTTTTTTTTAAACTCATTGGGTAATTTTTTTTATGAACACATGGTCAAATTAAACACTCAAGAGATCTTCGACCGGATTGTGAAAATATCCATTCTTGAGAAACGGTTGCTCAATTAGTGATTCTAATTTTGAACAACCCACCTGTGGTTAAAAAGATAGAAATGGAGACCTGACCTAACACTAATGAGCACTGCAGAAAGGAGTTGGCAACCCATGACTTATTGAATCCATGTATTTAGAGAAGCTCAGTTAAATTTCCAGTGAAAATTGGCACTTGAGAAGTGTTATGGCCTTTAAAGGGAACAATCCCTTTTTTGGTAGAAGACCCCACAACCATAAGACAATCGCTGTCTACCCCACTGCCGTAAATTTTTCTGAACCTAGCAGCGCCACCACAGGGAAAATAAAACATTACATGAAGTCCATTGAACTTGATGAGCTATCAGTGGAGTAAATGGATATGTAAGGTCCTCCATAGTGAAAGACATTTTATTAGCCGCTTTCTACTCCCAGTAGCTCAAGAACGTCTGATTGAGGAACCCCCCCCCCCCTCTATTAAATGAGAATTCCCTAACAGATTATTTCTCAGCTTGACAACCCCTTAAAATAATCTAATTATGTCATAATAAGCAAAATCTAGTGAATATTTATCAATAAAATGACTCAAAACCCATTTTGGCTTGTGGATTCTACAAGACTTGAAATAAGCCCCTATTTGGCTAAAACCAGACATTAAAGGGAATATTCAGTGGAAAAAAATAGTTTATCAACGTGCAGAATGCTTTAAATAAGTCTATTCTCACCCTGTTAATGCCCCGAATGCTTTGGTCTCAACCAATCTCCATTTTGTGCCGCCTGGGCATGTGACTACTATGGCCAACACCAGGCTCAGTGCTGGTATCCCAGAGGCTAGTGATTGGCTGTGGTGGTCATGTGCTTAGAAGACATAGAGGTAAACTTTCTGGCTGTTATGGCGACTATGAAAAGGGGGATCCATCGATGTTTGGTCCCACACATTTTTCTATTGAATGACTGATACCAGTGCAAGAACTGAATTGCTTGAAAATAAGGGGGTTTGGAATTGTTTTAAGTGAAGGGGAAAAGAAACAGACCCTTCTGTCATGAGTGCCAAAACTTTAGTGCCAAAAATCTTTGACTTATTGTTTTTGCGTGTAAATGAGCCTTTAGTAAGGGGCCCATTTGGATCTCTGCTATTGGGTCCCTCTGTTCTATGTATAGCAGTGACCAGCAGGGTCGGAGTCATTGGGAAGACTAAGCCCCACATACAGTCATTGAGTAAGTATAGTGCTTGAAAAATTGTGTACCCTTCAGAATTTTCCATCAAGCTGATTATATTTGACCTGAAATGACATCAGATTTTCACACAAGTCCTAAAAGTATATAAAGCAAACCAAATCAAATAGGTGAGTCAAAAATGCAAGACTTATTTATTGAGGAAAATGATCCAATATCTCATGTCTGTGAGTGGCAAAAGTATGTGAACCTTTAGGATTAGCAGATAATTTGAAGGTGAAGTTAAATTATATAATCCAGCACTGGATTCTGGCACAGAACTGCAATAAAAATTGGACTTGCACAAGAACAGAAGCAAAAAATTGAGCGAAGACAAGCAATTCGTCATGGCAGCATGTTTTAGTCGCTCTCTTTACATTATCGCTAATGGGTTGCGTTGGAGGTACTGTTTGGCTTCCCAGTATTTTTTACAGCAAGAATAGCACAGTAGTACCTTTTTTCCATCAAAAATACCAGAACCCCAAAAAAGTCAACAGGGTCAGGCCAGATTAACTGTTTTTGTGCAAAAACGGACCCAAAGTAGTTATCGTGGCTCCATCATAAACAGAAACAGGAACTGAGCAATAGTTACTGTCTTCCTTTAGGCTTCTGGTGAGTTTTGCATACTTTTCTATAAAAGTCCATTAGTCCAGAAAATACTCCTAATCCAGCACTTTTCAGATCCATTGATGTTCAATTAAATACATTTTAGTGTAATAAAAAATAACAGGAAGTACCAAAAACAAACTTTATTTATAGGCACAACGCTCAATACTGGAAATGGCATTAACAAACATTAGAAGTGACATGTTCACTATATATGTGTTGTTGATTACACGCGGCAGCTCTTTTATCACCAGCACTCGGTTAATGTTCCAGTGGTGTGCACATAATTTGCTGGGACGGAGGCCATTAAGGCTAGAAAAAGAGCATATGTAATGTAGGCATATTTATGATTACTGATGCACAGATAACAATGTCCTGTAATCACAGCGATCAATCAACAATCAATCAGTCCACAAGGCAATGAATAGCCCTGTATCCCAGAGCTCATTATAGCTGATGTATCTATCACCCACTATACTTTATCCTGCACCAGTTATATGAAATTGCGCAAATTTTGTATCGTTTACTATTGCTAAATCATAAATGATATTTTATAGTACTTTATTGTATGTATTACAGTTTATAACATCTACATGTAGAGTTGTGTTTACATGACTGTTAACCACTTTGTTATAGGAACAGAGCAATGAAAGTGATAGTGGTGTTGGATCCGTTATCCGGATACAAACAGCAGCAAATGACAATATTGGAGTCCATCTGGCTTCCATCATGCTCTCCGGCATTTTACTGGAAAGACTAGTGCTGCATGTTGTGTAAGGGGGTTACCACTTAGTTATTAATAGTGCTTAAACTTTACGTTTTGTGTGGACTATTGCTTAAGAAGATGAACCGCCATGTTGGTAGGGGTGTTGCCAGTCATGCAGGAACATAAGATTAGGGTGTTACCACCAAAATCATGGGTGGCCCTGCTCTATATTAACTCCAAATCACAAAGGAAGTGGATTCTGTGATGCAGCAAATTAGGCAGAAGGAAGAAGATAGTTCCCATACGCTGCCATTTGGCTGCCAAGACTGCAAGTTATCCCCTTTCCTACAGAGAGGGGATGATTTTCTGATCAGTGAGGGTCTCAGTGCTGAGACCCCCACGATATAGAGATCAAGGGTCCCATGTCTACTGCTATGCTCACTGTGGGGTTTCTGCACTCCTCGCATTGAGGAGGAGACTGAATGAAGCACTGGTCACTAGTATGCCATTCACTTTCAATGGGACTCCGAAGACATCCCACTCAGATATTTCCATAAGCCCCATAGAGATTAACAGAGTGCTGACCAAGCTTGCTCGGCCAGTGCTCCCTACATATGGACATCGCTGCAGGCGGAAAAGCGACCCCGCAGTAACAGATAGAACAGAACATGGGAGTCCCTTTCAGCAGAGACCCCCCCCACCCCCCAATCTGCAAGTTATTCCCTATCCTATATATCAGGCTACTGGATTGAAGTGTGGAACCAATGTAGGGCTAAACCTTTCTTTGTGAAATAATAGAAGTTTCTTCATCAAGCAAGAGTATGGTCTATAAGAGGTTATGTGATCGGTGGCTGAGCTCTGATATTGGGTGCAGCGCCTGTGATGTCCCGGAAACCAGGCAGGATTGCAGCCTGTAACCAAACACATGTTGAGGATCCAAAACTGCCATGAGACAGGGAGAGGTGAGTGCATTCCTGTTAGTTACTTTCCAGCATGAGAAAGTCCTTCCAGTTAAAGCCCACAACTTGGACAACCCCTTTAACCCAATGCTGATAGCTTTCTGCAACAAGTTATCTTATCTTAATACAACGAAAGTCATTGATAAGCCATCGAAAATGCACAAAAAAGTTATGTGCCGTAATGTATTTTATGTGTTAAGTGTCAATTTAAACTTTGCTACATTTGTATGCAGGACTGTGTATGCATCAAGACATCAGGGATGAACAGTGACAACTTTAAACAGCTTTAAACTGCTACATAACTGTTCTGCTTTCATGCCGTGTAATGCGTGAAATGGATCTACAAGTACAAGAAGCCGTTACGAGACTTGTTATTCTTCCACTTCATTCAAGACTTACGTTCTTAGTTGTCATTTTTAGATTGGAAGAGACAAACCGTGCCGGACGCGGGAAGGATTATACAACTCACGTGGGAAAAGCCTTCCACTTGTGGGGAAGAATCAGCTCTTTGAAAGAGAACCTGAAAAGGATGAAGAATTAGCGACAGAAGGACACTGAGTTTGCTGGATTGTACTGCACAGAGGTGGATCTGTAAACTCATTGGCCCCAATGCAAAATCAGTAACAGCAGGTCTCACTTACTGTGCGCCACTTATACTTCTAGCCCTTATTATATGGTAAGTGGGTCGTGTCTCTGATATTACTGGTGAGCACATTTACGGAACTTAGTTGCACCTGAAAGAGTGAAATTCCTTCCCCTTCGTTGGCTTTCAAACTTTGGGCCAGAGCATAGAAGTTGGAAAAAGGAGGTGGGGAGATAGGTGCTGGCCAATATTTCCCGCACGTAGTAATCACTACATTCGGGAAAGATAGGACTAGTCTTTTCTTGCCCGGACTATTAACAAGTGACAATCCCACTAGTGAACACGAAACCACTGAAATCCATTGAAATTAGTGGTTTCGCTTTGTCCCATTCTGTGGCTGTGATTTTCATAAGGGGTCAAAACTACGCTCGTCTGAAACTGCTCTAAGGGCTTAAAAACATGGACACATGCACTAATAGGCTTGCCATTACGAAGCGTATTGGCCATGAACTGTTTTTTTTTTCTTAAATTGGGCACAAGTTTGAAAAAAATACATAGGTCCTGCTCTATTTTTCTTGTATGTAGAAACCTAAGTGCAGGAAAAATAGGGCAAGTCTTAACTTTTCGCGCGTGTGGTATTAACACGTGAGAATCCCGCTAATGAAAAGAAAACCATTCAAATTAATACTATTGTTTCATCCGGTTTTGCGGCCGTGATTTTCATGGCTTCATAACGGGACAAAAACACGTCCATATGTTTAAGTCCTAAGGCGGGGATTATATACTAAGGTACATATGGGTAAGACCCATCAGTCAGTACTTGGTGCTGCAGCACCCCTCACTCTGGAAGACCCCTAGGATGGTAGGGACACCAATGCATTTAAATGAAAGGCATGTCTTCCTTAAGGGCCCCATATGTGCAAAAATGCTCATGTAAGCGCAGCACGTTTGTGCCATGAACGATGCACTTTTGCGCAGATTGCCTTACCTTTTGCGCTAGGAGGGCAAGTTCAATTGGATACTGGACACACTCCTGCCATGATTTTAAAGGCTATTTAGCCTAATGAGTTCAAGATGTATTCATTTTCCTGCAGAATTACGCAGCTACAGCGCCCATTTCACGCAATGCGGCTGTGTGAATGGCCGAGAAAGCACAAATTCTTTTTGGAATTAGATCGTGGCATTACAGCATTCCCGCGATTTTTTTTAGGCAATGCGATCTGCGTGAAAACGCGTTGCTCGTGGGAAGGAGGCTTAAGGCCAGTTTCACATGACCGCTCATCTCACATGAGTTTTGTGCGTTGCGAGACTCATACAACTTGTGCGAATATGAACTCCATTCCTTTGAAGAACCATACACAGAAGCGATTATTTCCCTCACAGTGATGCGGTGAGGAAAAAAAATGTAGCAGGTCCTATTTTTTCGAGTTCCTCAAAACACATCCCCATTGATTTAGATGGCACCTTAAATGCATTGCATGGCTCTTGCATATTGTGCGTGTGAGGTTTCCGGTTGCAATCAATGGGAAACACTTCCTATTCGCTATCGCACGTGAAACTCACGTAAGAGGATCAGAATTTCACAGAAGCGGTGTGTTTTTGCCTGAAAATCGTCTCTCATCCATGGGTAAAACGCACGTTGCCGGGCGCAATATCAGGACGTGTTTCTGAGCCCGATATAGAGCTTGCCCTTGTTTAGCCGCTGGTTTCACACAAAGTTTTTTGGAGAAGCTGCAACTTTTTAATAGCATTTTTTAAGACATTATTGCTGCAAAAACACTGCAGACAAACGTTAGCTGTAGTTTGCCGCTATGTATTAATAAGACTGTATTCATATGAGCAATTTTTTCAGGCGATTTTTGGACCAAAAAAAATCAGATCACAATCGCACAGAATTAGAGCACATTGATTTGAATATTCACGTGTGTATTTTTTTTTTTTTTTTTTAAACTTGGACCATAAAAAAATAAAGAAAACCATGAAGTTCAGAGGCTGTACATTTGTGCTTCTTTTTAATGCCCAACAGGTAAAAATCACACTTGAAAATTGTAAAACTGCATACAAAAAGGCAAGTAAGGCACACAAAAAATTAGACTCTTGTTCTTGGATTGCAATCGCCCCTTGTGAATGCAGCCTAAGACGAAGCGGAACACAAAAATATGTCTTTTAAAAATGCCATATCAGGAAACAAAAATAGCAGTTTATTTACGTGCCTTCTAAAGGGGCTAAAGGGACCACAAAAAGTGTGGAAAAGCCTCTAGGGGCTCTCTAGGATTAAAAACTGGTGTGTTTTTTTCAAAGACTGCATGATTTGTACCGCTTTATCAGACTAACGCATTTGTCAGTATTTTTGTGCTCATAAAAATATGTGCACAGTACATGATGTCAATGGATTCTTTCACATGAACGATTTTTCCTTTAAGTTAAGCGTACTGGTAGCGACCGAAGAAAAAGTTCAAACCTTTTTCTTGTTCAGAGTTAGCTTACTCACGGTTGACAATGGCCACTTTCTACTGTCGAGATCTGGGAGTTCTTGCCCAGTCTGGGAATGCTGCTTCCAGTAGGGTTGACATAGACTCTCCGTTCCCGAGACTCTCCTTCCTTTTTCCACAGCTCTCCTTACTTAGTCTACACTTAGACTACGTGCATTCTTGGTTCTACTTCCTCTTTTATTTTCTCTCTCCACCAACCAACTAACTGAGCTCGTATTTACAGTCCCCGTTCCCAGCTTACCCTGGGGATACAAAGTGATCCCCTCTACCCAATCCCAGGACTGCTTTGGGGGTGACTCACGAGACAACAAGTGTGTTAGGGGGACAGTCATTCACAAGTTAGACAGAGGCAACACCAGACATCAGACATGGACAACACCAGACATCAGACAGACAACACTAGACATCAGACAGACAACACAAGACATCAGACAGACAACACCAGACATCAGACAGACAACACCAGGCATTAACCTATCAGTGACTCCAGACAATACACAAAACACCACCTGGTCTACGTGGCACAATACAAACAGGCAATCACAACTACAATTACACACTACAAACAAAATAGGACCTGCTCTATTTTTCCGCAACATAGATTTACATAGAAGTCTACGGAAAGTGTGCACAAATGTGCAAGGCACTGCAAAATTCTGTGAAAAAGAAAATACATCTGGACCTCATTAGGCTAAATAGCCTTTTAAATCATGGTGAGAGGGGGGGGATACATATGTACCTGCAGTACAATGCTCAGATACATGAATACATCAACCTCAGTTACTGTGCAGTACGTTGTGCCGAAGTGCACGTATTTGCACAAATGTTCGTCTGAAGAAGCCCTCATCCATGGGCTGTGCCTGGTATGGAAGCTCATTAGAATAGGAATGAGGGATGACTCAAGAGAGATTGTTATCCACTAGTAAACAATAAAGCAAGCAGATCTAATGACAGCAAGCAGAGATCCTAAGAACTATAAAGAACCAATAGACAAAATTTCATAGAAAATGGTCTTTATTTGCAAAATCCAGAAAGGATAATCCATGTCTACCCATGAGTTACACAGACAAAGTATTGGTTTCAGTGGTGTGCAATGCTTTATGCCAGCTCTGAAGGTGATGCGGTAGAAGTTAACATTTTCTTCAAGGTTCCTACATAATATAAAGCTTTTTGCAGGGGGTCCCAAAGGCAGAAGACACTATAATCAGTTTACAGTATCATGAGGGACCCTTCTACCAAAAAGGGATTGTACAATTTGGACAATCCTTTTAAGCAACCTATTATGGAGACATTTTCATAAATATACCTCATTTCATGTTTTAAAGGGGTTGCATGGGATTAGAAAAACATGGCTGTTTTTTTTTTTTAACCAAAAACATTTGTACCCCTGTCCACAGCTTGTGTGTGGTTTTGCAGGTCAGACCCATTTACTTCAATAGAGCTGAGCTCCAATACCAGATACTACCGATGAACAGGGGTGGCGCTGTATCTGGCGGAAAGCAGTCATGTTTTTCTTATCTTGTGAAACCCATTTAAAGTGGATGTATTAGCTGATGACGCTGCACTATGCAAGGGCAACATATCACAGCCACAGATCCATACTCTTGTTAACTAAATGGCACTCAAGTTTAGTGCCAATTTAGTGTCAAGTTTGGTCAATACCAGTAAAGCAAGATTATAAGAGGTCAGTACCTCTGCCCCCCATTGCCTCTCCCACCCCTAACTAAGGTGACTGATTAACTGCTGCTCAGTGTTTAGTGAACTAAAACAGGAGAACCCTGTTTCTGGTTGAACTTTGCTAAAAGTTTGATTCAGCGCAAACCCAAAACTCAAGTGGCTAATCTTGGCTGCACAAACTAAAATTCTTCTCCCTGCTTCTTCTTTTTCCTATTTTTTTTCCTTTTTCCCCTTTTTCTTTTTTATAACTGAGTCCAGTGATTTTTTTTCTTTGTTTCTATTAGCTAAATGACAAAAGACTTTTGCATTGTTTTGGGTAATAGGGGTAAGAAACTGTAGCTGTAATTTTCTACCCTTCCATATAGCGGCATATTCAGATGACAAATCCGCTTTAAAGGCGGTTTCTGGGTCTAAAATATTGCTGATCAATACACAAAGATAGGTCATGGGTATCGGTGGGAGCCTGCTACCTGGGACTTATGCCAATCAGCTTTTTGAAGTGGCCACGGCATTTGGCTGAGCACCGAAGCCACTTCACTCTGGACCAGCCATAGTGCTGTATACTTAATAGTGGCAGTACCTGGTACAGCACCCTAATCCCATTCATTTGATTCCAACAGTAAGGCTCAAAGAAACCAAAAAGAAAAGCACACAGAGCGCTACATAGAGTAAATATATCTCTTTGACCGAAAAACACTGAGTGTAAAATAGAGAATCACCTGTTGTTGTCATGAAGTAGGCATAACACTATTGGATATCTAAAAGTCCACATTAGATAGATAATGTGAACAGTGTGATTTGTTGCCAAGGTAGGATACCAACTCCTTCCAGGAAAATGATAAATTGTATAAAGGAGGTCTTCATTCACAAAAGGCGAGGAACTCACCACAAGATTTATTGAAATTCCACTACATATACAAGCATCACGTTTCAGGAACTGGGATCCCCTTTCTCAGACATGAACAAAGACGTCCTTCATGATCCTTCACTTAAATGGGACTAAGTTGCTTTTCGGCCTTGTGACCGATTAACATGACCTCACAAGCCTGAGAAGAGGCCACGATGCTTGCCTGAGCACCACGGCCTCTTCTGACCACTGATCAGCAGAGATCCTAAAAACAAGACCCTCACCAATCTGATATTGGTGGACTAGCAGAAGGATGGGTCATCAATATCTTAGTCCCAAAAAGCCTCTTTAAATCCATTCGGCAACCACCTAAGAATGTGTTTTGAGCCTGGCATAAAGAACACTTGATATCGTTATCGTTTACGCTATGGTCTTATTCTTAAACCATAAACTTCAAGAACTGGGAATCCCATTAGTTACTTTGAGAAAAAAATAACAAAAACAAGCAAAAAAATAGATCATGTTGATATTCCGGCAAAAATGTTCTGGGTAAAATGATTTATGCTAATACTGTGATTAATTTCCGCAGCATCCTTCCTATATTAGCTTTCGAGGTTGTAGGATATGATTTTCTCGTATTGTCAGAATGACAGGCAGCTGGTGCAATAATAAATCTCCTATTCCCATATCTGCTGAAGGCTCAGGGAGGGACGACTACAAGCGCAATATCTACCCACTCACCACTTAACGTGTACCATTTCTTAGTGAACATGCAGATGGCATGGCAGCCCCAGATTTCATTTGAGTTAATCTAATCCTTCCACTGCTCCCACTAGAAAGGAGGGCATTAGCAGCCATATGTCAACCACATTTGTCAGATTATTCATTACAATTAATTGCTGTTCTCACTTAAGGCCTTTAAGGCAGTGAATTGCTCTGAATTCTATTGCAAACACAAAATTATGAGTAAAAGACTTTAGCCCTGTCATTCAAATTTCATGCTGACCTTTATAGGCTTTTGGCTTTTTTTCATAGGTGCTGGGCTGAAAGCTTTCTAATTGGTGCTCAATTTTTCTCTCACTACAGGTAAGCTGTCTGACTCGGCAGCAGATCTGACCAGGGAGAGAAGGGGAAAAACTCTACAATCCCAGCAGACAATATTTAACTGCCAAGTAACAATACGTTTCGAGACTAATGAAATGCGCCGGGTGTCATAATGACCCTATATACTAATTAAACCTCTTACTACTAAAGCATTCTAAGATGTTCTGTCTTGGATGGAAGGAAGAAAAAAAAATAAAGACTGACTTCCTCTCCAATTTTCTTTTTTTTTTCTAATTCTTCACTCTATCCCCGTGTTATTATAAATTATCATTACAAATTAAAGGAATTAGCATCCTGCTGCCCTTAGAAATTAAACAAATTACTCTGATTTTCTGTTAACACTCTCCTGGTTTCATTAAAAATTAACAATTCCGACGTCTCTGCTTTGCTAAACGGTGTAATAAATCCGGGTGACTGTTGTGGATCTCGATCTCAGCCAAATCTGTGGACAGATATTAAGTGTGGCGTTTGATGAGTGTGTCGCGAGAGGTTCCGTCATTGTCAGGAAGAGCCCATAATTGAGATTATAAAGCCACACTGGGCTGCCTTGATTAATACTTTGTTTGCTATTTCAGGCCGGTAATTTTGACAGATGTTGAATAGATTTTGACATAAAGGTTTTATTAAAAATCTCTCAAAAAGAAATTGACAGCGACTGACTCATTATTAATGTTGTCTTTCTGTTTGTGCTGTTAACTGAGTGTCAGTGTAAATTTCAAGAATATATTGACTACCGTCAAGACAGTTCGGAAGAGGGTGCAAAAGAAGAGAACCGAATGTCATTGACATAAGGAGATGGCCTACTGAATGAAAATAGAGGTTTATGCACCCATTGTAACTATGGCTAGCAGCAGTACACTATTCTACTATAAGTAATTGAGCAGCTGAGCAAAAGTGCTATCTATTTCCATATGGCTCCTTTGGTCCTAATGACATTGGATACTGTTTGTAGAAATCTTTCTACTAATGTTCGATACACTTTAACTGATATTTCCATCAATTTATCCTGCAAACATCTGGTGAGTTCCCTCAAAGATGATGGACGCTGTTCAGAGTTCCTGACCTGACGTTACAGTTCATCCCATGTTCAGTAGGGTTCAGGTCGGGAATCTGTGCAGCCGGTCTAATCGTGGAACATCCGTATTCTCAATTCAACGTAAAACAGTATAGGATTTGGGACAAGGCACGTTGTATTGTTGGAAGTATTTCTGACCATTCCCAGAGTATTGCCACATTGTCAGCAGCACATTATCGTCTACAATGTCAGGGTACACCTCTGTATTTGTGGTTCTTGTCACTACAACTAATAGACCGAGACCATGCCATGTAAAACATCACCAGACCATAAAGGAAACTCCTCCGTACCTAGCTGTTTGCTCAACATACTCAGGCAAAAGGCGTTCTGCAGTGTCCTCTGAAAACAGGTACAGCCATTTGAGTTGAAGATGGAGTTGAATCATAGAATCATAGAATGGTAGAGTTGCAAGAGACCTCCAGGGTTATTGGGTCCAACCCCCTGCTCAGTGCAGGATTTACTAAATCACCCCAGACAGATGTCTGTGCAGCCTTTGTTTGAACTCTTCCATTGAAGGAGAACTCACCATCTCCCATGGTAACCTGTTCCACTCATTGACCACCCTCACTGTCAGATAATCCTCTTCCTCCTTCTCCTCTACAAGCATACCGATACCTCCTGTGCTGACCCTTGGCATTCATTAACTACGCTTCTGTCTCATCCCATTTGTACTGCATACCAATACCTCCTGCTGCAGACCTTTGGCTTCCATTACCTATGCTTCCATCTCTTTCCATTTGTACTGCATACTGTGACTTCCTAATAATGATTCCCGGCTAGAGATGAGCGAGCACCAAAATGCTCGGGTGCTCGTTACTCGAGTCGAACTTTCAGTGATGCTCGAGAGTTCGTTTCGAGTAACGAACCCCATTGAAGTCAATGGGCAACTCGAGCATTTTTGTATATCGCTGATGCTCGCTAAGGTTTTCATTTGTGAAAACCTGGGAAATTCAAGAAAGTGATGGGAACGACACAGAAACGGATAGGGCAGGCGAGGGGCTACATGTTGGGCTGCATCTCAAGTTCCCAGGTCCCACTATTAAGCCACAATAGTGGCAAGAGTGAGACCCTCCCCCCCCCCCCCGCACTGTCAGCATAAGGATCGTTCTCCTCTGCCACAGCTGTAACAGCTGTGGCAGAGAAGAACGATGTTAGCGCATTGAATTCAATGGAGCCGGCAATATAGCTGGCTCCATTGAAAGCAATGGGCTGCCGGCGATCGCGGGATGAATTGTCGGGAAGGGCTTAAATATATAAGCCCTTCCCTGCAATTCATCCAGAAATGTGTAAAAATAAAAAATATATATATACTCACCTGGTCCCGGCAGACGGAGTTCAGCGCGGCCAGCGGCAGTCCTCCTGAACTGCTCTGAACAGCTGTGAGTAGTATTCAGCAGCCGGGGATTTAAAATCCCTGCCTGCTGAATGAGCTGCCTCTAATTGGTCACAGCCTGACCAATTAGAGGCAGATTCCACTCACACACCCATTCATGAATTTATGAATGGGTGAGTGACTGCTGCCTCTCAACTGATTGGTCCCGCTGAGCCAATCAGAGGCAGCAGTCACACACCCAGAGGAGAATGATCTTTATGCTGACAGTGCGTGGGGGTGGGGTCTCACTCTTGCCACTATTGTGGCTTAATAGTGAGACCTGGGAACTTGAGATGCAGCCCAACATGTAGCCCCTCGCCTGCCCTATCCGTTTCTGTGTCGTTCCCATCACTTTCTTGAATTTCCCAGGTTTTCACAAATGAAAACCTTAGCGAGCATCGGCGATATACAAAAATGCTCGGGTCGCCCATTGACTTCAATGGGGTTCGTTACTCGAAACGAACTCTCGAGCATCACTGAAAGTTCGACACGAGTAACGAGCACTCCAGCATTTTGGTGCTCGCTCATCTCTAATGATAATCATTGTGTGCATTTAAACGGCAAGATGATTGCTCAAAATTTGCTCAAACTGCAGTTTGAGTGACAGTTTTGAGTGTTCACTTTGCATAAGCTCTTAAGTAGCTAGTTAGCTATTTAAGAGCTTATTAGTGTGTAAATGAAAGCTTCCGCTGTATACAGAAGACAGCGGGAGCGCTGTCTTCCATATATAGCTGCTGTGTTCTCGGAGCGCTCAGCTGGTATACAGCTGAGAGCTCCGAGCGGGGTATGCGGAAGACAGCTGGAGTGTTGTCTTCTGCATTCAGATGCTGTGTTCTAGGAGCGCTCAGCTGGTATACAGCTGAGCACTCCTAGTGGGGTATGCAGAATACAGCTGAAGTGCTGTCTTCTGCATACTTCTGCTGTGTTCTTGGAGTGGGATACCAGCTGAAATAATACTATCAGTGGTATCCCACTGAGAACTCAGCGCGTGGTGCTGATAAGACTCATCGCTGATTTTTAGCTTGCTAAGGCCTCATGTCCACGGGGAAAATCAGATCCGCTGCAGATTCTACATGGAGAATCTGCAGCGGGTCCCTCCTGCCCCGCGGACATGAGCGCTGAAAATAGAAATTTAAAAGCATTTACCTATCCGTAGCGGGCGGCGAAGGTCAGCTGTTCCTCACGGCCGGATCTTCATTTTCGGCCGGCGGATGAATTCCTGACGCCGGCGGCACGTCGCCGGCACGTCGTCGACGTGCCGCGCGCATGCGCCGGGCACATCCGCCGAGCCGAAGCAAGGGAGATGCGGCCGTGAGGAAGAGCAGAGCTTCGCGGCCCGCTGCGGGTGAGTAAATGCTTTTAATTCCTATTTTAGGTCTCCCGGACGGCTTCCATAGGCTTCAATAGAAGCCCGCGGGAGCCGTCCCCGCGGGAGACCCGCATGAAAATGGAGCATGGTCCAGATTTTTTCATGCTCCATTTTTTTTTAAATGCCTTTTATTGACGATCCGCGGGTATTTATCTACCCGCGGGTGGTCAATGCATCCCTATGGGGTGCGGATCCGCGCGCGGGAGATCCGCTGCGGATTTTAAATCACATTTTGCCCGTGGACATGAGCCCTAAAAGTTAGCAATGAGCAAAGAGTGCATAAAAAGTGCATGATGGCCATGCACTTAGACACAACGATTATCGCTCCAAAGATGGCTTTTGAGCGAATTTTGAGAAATAATCGTTGCGTCTAAATGGGCCTTTACTTACCTTCCTATCTACTCTTAAATCATGGGTTCACTTGTAAAATTGTTCAACTTTTTATTTATAGCAAAATCCAGATATTGTATAATATCTGGTATGCGATATTTGGATTATTATAATTGGCACTTCTATCGTACTTTTCAATTTGCTACTTATAAGCTGTATTTTGTTCTCAAAACAAAAATTTTAATAAAGATTATTGAAAGAAAATATCTATCCATGTACGTATCTAGAAATGAGCGAGCACCAAAATGCTCGGGTGCTCGTTACTCAAGCCAAGCTTTTCGTAATGCTCGAGAGCTCAATTCGAGTAACGAACCCCATTGAAGTCAATGGGAGACTTAAGCACTTTCAAGATCACCCATGCTCTGCATAAGGAAGGTTCTCTCTCCTCTGAAATGTACCTGAGCACCGTGCGGTGCTCGCTCGAGTAACGAGTACTTTCATGTATACTAATGCTCGATCGAGCATCAGGCTTGGACGAGCATGCTCGCTCATCTCTATACGTATCATATCCCAACTTTACTACTATGGTACATTCTTCCATGGTCTAGCGTAGAGAATATAATCCACAGTTTTACAAATCTATTTCTAGTTACCTCCTACGATGATGATGATTCACTATTCAGTCATTGCTGACTCTGAGTCACCCTACGGATCAACTCTTGCCATTTTCGTTTATCAAGTGCAGCTTCTTTTAACTGGCATATAGCCATGCCAGTATCTGCCATGATTGTGTCTAACCAGCGAGTTCTTTGACGACCTCTTGTTCATAAACCACTGGCAAATCCCAGCATAATATCCTTCTCCAGTCTATTTGCTCACATGATATGTCCAAATTAAGATAGCTTTGGTTTTGAAACCTTCGTCTTTAGGGACGTTTTTGGCTTGACACAATCTAGTACTTCCTTGTTAGTGATTCTCGCTGTTCATGGGATCCGAAGCATTCTTCTCCAGCACCATAATTCAGAAGCATCTAACTTCCTCCTGCCATCCATTTAAGTGGCCAGCTTTCACAAGCATAAGTTGCAATGGGAAAAATAATTGCATAAACTAGGCAGCAATTGGTTCTGAAACTGATGTCTTTACCTTTCCAGATCTTGTCCATTCCTAGCCAAGCCACACCACCCAATGCTATTAATTTCTGAACTGTTTTCTCCATTGTTATTTATCCTTGACCCAAGGAATATGTAATCTGGTACAGCATCAATCTCCTCATTGTTAATTGTGATGGTGTTATACCATTTCCAGCAGTTGTCATGATCTTTGTCTTTTTGATGGTTAAGAAGAGACCTTCTGGCTCACTTCTTTTTTCGACTGCCATTATTAGCTGTTCTAGATTATCTTGACTATCTGCCAGAAAGTTACCTCCTACACTTGCTCACTAATCTCCAGATACGTTCACCCCACATACAACTTTCACCCTGCCAATGAACTTCTCTTCTCTCTCATCAATCAGTTTCTCAGACTCTTGTATCCAGGTCATGGCTTCTCTCAGATCTTTTAAAACTTCAAAATAGTACAAAACAGCATAGATCAATCTTTATTATTGCTTTTTAATGTGGGTCCACCAAGGTGGTGTTAAAGGGGTTGTGCCAAAATGGCATTGACATCTATTCTTCATATACCTTGCTAGAGCATATGAGCATCCTAGAACAGGATCCTCCACTTGGGATCATCCTCTATGTCCCAGAATGGAAAACCACTGAGTAAGGGCTCAGTCACACGGGCGCTGATCTGCCTTTGTTTCTGTACGATAAGACGGCTGCACCGCATGCGGACGAATCTCCGCATAACTGGCTCCATTGCCTGCCCTGTGTTCTATCTTCCGGGGCGGTGCGGAGAGTCGTCCGCACCTGCAGTGTGGCCGTCTTATCGTACAGAAACACAGGCGGAGCGGCGCCTGTGTGACTAAGCCCTAAGAGTGTACTTCTGCTGTCCTTTTATTACAGGATAACCATTCATATGCATGTTCATCCAGTAATACTAAATATAAGGCTGGCAGTTGTGTCTCCCAGCAAAATCAGCTGTTTGCTGGAACTGTCAAGAGTGGGACTTGGGGTGATCAGCTGATCTTGGCACAACCGCTTTAACCCCTTAGTGGTGCAGACCTTTTTTTTTCATTTTCGATTTTTCCTCCGCCTCTTAAAAACTTCTTTATTTTATCCATTGACGTAGCTGTATGAGGGTGCCTTCACACG
The DNA here is from genome assembly GCF_035609145.1 of Eleutherodactylus coqui. NCBI lineage: Eukaryota > Metazoa > Chordata > Amphibia > Anura > Eleutherodactylidae > Eleutherodactylus > Eleutherodactylus coqui. The sequence goes on from NC_089844.1 coordinate 89,178,629, forward strand.
AGTGTGTTTATGTGCGAGCAGTGGTACAAAAACAAGCATCTATCACAACCAGTGCATTTCCTATGGTGTGTTTACATGTCCGTGTTTTACAGGGATGGCTTGATAGGCATTCTGCCAAGACAACCCTGGGGCCTTTTAGAAGGCCCCGGCTGTCATGACACCTGCACGGCTCCCTGCAATTTCCTCGCAGGGGGGCCATACGGGGCCCTCAAACATAGTTCGGGAGATTTAAATGCCGCTGTCAAACTTGACAGCAGCATTTAACCCCTTAACGACCAGCCCATAGTGTTTTTACGTCCTCCCGAAGTGGGCTCTATTCTCTGAGGACGTAAAAACATGCTTCCTGCAGAGAATAGTGCCCCTCGGGCTGTGGACGTGACAGCTCCATGCTGTCGGTGTCCACAGGTAGCTGACAGCATGGAGCTGTCATCCCGGGCTGTTCGGAGCCCCCCCCCCGGCATTGCGATCGGCGCTATGCAATGGATAGCGCCGATCGCAAAAAAAGTAAATAAAAGTACATAAAAGTTAAAGATTCAGCTGCTCTGATGGATCGGATCCATCGGAGCAGCTGAAATTACTCACCGAGGTCTGGCACGCTGCTCCCCGCTCTCCTGCCGCTCCGGGGCCCGAAGCCGGTCTTCTGCGCATGCGCGCCAGGCGGCATTACGTCAGCCGCATGCGCAGAAGGCCCGGCGGCGCGGGAGATTTAAAATCTCCTGGCTCCCGGCTCCTGTAGGTAGCCGGGAGGCAGGAGATGTCAGCGGGGACTGCGGTGAGCAGTCCCCGGTACCGCGATCGCCGTTATCCAATGGTTAGCGGCGATCGCGAAAAAGTTAAAAAAAAGTTTTAAAAAAGTCAGTTTCACCTCCCCTCATGGATCGGATCCATGAGGGGAGGTGAAAATACTCACCCCCAGTCCTCAGCGGTGTCCCGATGTCCCGGGACCCGAATCCCCGTCTGCGCATGCGCGCCCGATGATTGACATCGGGCGCGTGAACAGACGGGCTCGAGCCCCGGGAAATTTAAAATCCCTCTGCTTCTGGCTGCCATGTGTAGCTAGGAGCAGAGAGATTATACCGGGGACATGATCACTGTCATCCAATGGATGACAGTGATCATGTAAAGTGAGAAAAAAGTGTAAAAAAGTAAAAAAAAAAAAAAGTAAAAAAAAGTTTTTAAAAGTTTAAAAAGCGTACGTTTCATCTCCCCTCATGGATCATATCCGTGAGGGAGGATGAAAGTACGTACCTAAGGCCCCCAGATTTATCCGCGGACCTTACCACAGCTTCTGCACACGCGCCCGTCGCCAAAATGGCGGGCGCATGCGCAAAAGCTGTGGATTGCCAGGATAATTTAAATTCTCCCTGCTCCTGGCTACAAAACGTAGCCAAGAGCATGGAGATTTAATGGGGGTCCGCGGTGAGCGGTTCCTGGTCACGTGTTCGCCATTATCCAATAATGGCGATCACGTAAAAGTAAAAAAAAAAATTTGAAGTTTCATCTCCCCTCACTGATGCGATCGGTGAGAGGAGATGAATCTTTTTACCGGAGGCCTGCGTATTTGAATCCCGACGCGATCTTCCTCCGTGGACCTTCCAGGATTCTGCACATGCGATTGCCGGCAAAAAGCCGGACACATGCGCAGGGGTCGGGGAGCCCAGGAAATTTAAAAGCTCCTTGCTCCCAGCGACCAACGGTCGCCGAGAGCCTGGAGCAGTGACGGGTGGCCTCGTTGAGCGGTCCCCGGTCACGTGATAAAAAGGTAGCGATCTACCTTAGGCCGGTCTCACATGACCAGATAGGAATGACGGATTCCGCATGCATCTGATCCGTGGCAATACGCAGATCAATCGCATTGGATTACACAATTCCGCTCACATTAGCGGGTTGGAATTGCGTAATCCACTCGCAGAAAAGAGAACGCAGCAGGTTCTATTTTACTGCGGATATCGGCAACATAGAGCCCATTGTGCTCCATGGTCGCGGATATACCCACAGTCCATACGCAACTACATTGTGAACGGGCTGCGGGTACCCGCGTCATCGCTAAGCGATGGTGCGGGAAATACAAACAAAGGTGTACTGTGCATGACCGCCTGTGTGAGTACGCAGTTATGCGCAGTACATTACGCAGCCGTACGCAGGGTCACAGCCGGGCTCACAGATGGGATCCGCTGTGGGCCTCCGCAAGCGGATTCCGCCTGCACCCGCGTGAGCCCGGCGTTATTCAGACCGCTACCTGTGATACGTATTTTACAAGAAGCCCCGGGAACGCTCGCTTTCCTGCAGTTCCAGGAGCACCTTGTTGAGCGCCTTCTGTGTGAGACTGCCGCACCTCATCAAGCTTACGGAGACTCACGGAACGCCACTTTTTACACCCCATACCCGCCACTGAGGTCATGAAATACCCCCAAAAAGCATGAGAGGAGGGGGGGGGGGATACCCGGTTTTATTGCCCCATGGGCCCATTCCAACCAGCCTCCGTAATTACCCCTGTCTTCGGAAATACTACACAGTTCACATTTTTACTTTTATCTAAGATTTGCGAACGCCAAAAAGAGCGCGGAGGGGGGGAATTTTTAGGGAGTCAATCTTTATTCTGTACAAATAAGCAATGGGGCCTGGAATTTATTCAGTTGTGCCCTAAAATCCAACAGGTGTTCCGTCCTTTATAGGCCTTGCCATGCGTCCTGTAAGTAGATTAGGGCCACAATGGGTATGTTTCTGAACTCGGGACAAACGGGGGTATCCATTTTGGGGTGAACGTCTTCATTCCTATGTGCACTGTACAAAAAAACTGTTTTTAAATTGAAAAAATTGCCAAAAAAATTGAAAATCGTAACTTTTTCCTTCTGCTTTGCTTAGATTCATTCAAATACTGTGGGGTCAAAATACGCAGTACACCCCTAGATGAATTCGTTAAGGGGTCTAGTTTTCAAAATGGGGTCATTTGAGGGGGTTCTTTATAGTTTTGGCCACTCAATGGCTCTATAAGTGGGCAATGGGGCCTGAAATTTATTCAGTGGTACCCTGAAATCCAACGGGTATTCCTTTCATTGTAGGCCTAGCCATGGGTCCTGTAAGTCTATTAGGGCCACAATGGGTATGTTTCTGAACACGGGACAAACAGGGGTATCCATTTTGGGGTGAAAGCCTTCATTTATATGTGTGCTGTACAAAAAAAACTGTTTTTAAATTGACACAATAGCCCAAAAAATGAAAATCCTATTTTTTTCCTTTTGCTTTGCTTAAATTTATTCAAAAACTGTGGGGTCAAAATATGCAGTACATCCCTAGATAAATTCGTTAAGGGGTCTAGTTTTCAAAATGGGGTCATTTGTGGGGGTTCTATATGGTTTTGGGCGCTCAAGAACTCTACAAATGGGCAATGGGGCCTAAAAGGACTTCAAGCAAAATCTATGTTCTGAAAGCCACCGATTACTCCTTTTATTTTGGGCCCCGTTGTGCATGCGGACATAAGATTAGGGCCACAATGGGTATATTTCTGAAAACAGCACAAACAGGGGTATCCATTTTGGGGTGTAAGTCTTCCTTCATATGTGTGCTGTACAAAAAAAGCTGTTTTTAAAATGACAGAATTGCCAAAAAAACAAAAATCCTAATTTTTTCCTTTTGCTTTGCTTGAATTTATTCAAAAACTGTGGTGTCAAAATGCGCAGTACACCCCTAGATAAATTCGTTAAGGAGTCTAGTTTTCAAAATGGGGTCATTTGTGGGGGTTCTCTATGGTTTTGGGCGCTCAAGAACTCTACAAGTGGGCAATGGGGCCTAAAAGGACTTCAAGCAAAATTTGTGTTCCGAAAGCCACCGGTCGCTCCTTTCATTTTGGGCTCCGTTGTGTATCCAGACATAAGATTAGGGCCACAATGGGTATGTCTCTGAACACGGGACAAACAGGGGTATCCATTTTTGGGTGCAAGTCTTCCTTCATATGTGTGCTGTACAAAAAAAGCTGTTTTTAAAATGACAGAATTGCCGAAAAAACGAAAATCACAATTTTTTCCTTTTGCTTGGTTTGAATTCATTCAAAAACTGTGGGGTCAAAATATGCAGTACACCCCTAGATAAATTCCTTAAGGGGTCTAGTTTTCAAAATGGGGTCATTTGTGGGGGTTTTCTATGGTTTTGGGCGCTCAAGAACTCTACATGTGTGCTATGGGGCCTAAAAGGACTTTAAGCAAAATTTCTGTTTTGAAAGACACTGACTACTCCTTTCATTTTGGGCCCCGTTGTGGACTCAGATATAACAATAGGGCCACAATGGGTATATTTCTGAACATGGCAGAAATAGGGGTATCCATTTTGGGGTGTAAATCCTGATTTTCATGTAAACTATAGGAAAAAAATATGTCTTTAAAATGACAGATTTGCAAAAATATGAAATTTTACTTTTTCTCCTCTAAATTGAATTAATTCCTGAAAAAAAACTGTGGGGTCAAAATACTCATGACACCCCTCAGTGAATACATTAAGGGGTGTAGTTTTTAAAATGAGGTCATTTGGGGGGGTATCTATTATTCTGACACTCATGAGCCTTTCCAATCTCGGCTTGGTATAGGAAAACAAAGTGTTCCTCAAAATGCTAAAAAGTAATGTTAAATTTGTACGTCTCCTAAATAGTTAAAAAAAAACGAAAGTTTTTCCAATGTGCGCCCAAAATAAAGTAAACGGGTGGAAATATAAATCTTAGCAAAAATTTCTATATTATGTTTGCACATATTTAAGATATTGCAGTTGGAAATGTGAAAAAATGACGATTTTTTCAAAATTTTCCCAATTTTGGCGCTTTTAATAAATAAACACAATTTCTATCGGTCTATTTTTTCCGCCTAAATGAAGCACAACATGTGGCGAAAAAACAATGTCAGAATCGCTTGGATATGCAAAACCTTTCTGGTGTTTTTCCATGTTAAAGTGACACATGTCAGATTTGCAAAATTTGGCCTGGTCATTAAGGCGCAAACAGGCTTGGTCACTAAGGGGTTAAAGAGCTAACAGCTCCACACAGCCGCGCGGTGTCAGCGGTGTCAGTGTAAGAAACAGTTGGCACCTGCACTGTATGAAGGGAGGTCGTCCCGCAATCTCCCTTCATGCATACCCCGACCCCACAGGATGAAAATTAGAAAGTGATCATATGCGCTCAGAGAAATAGGAGGTACTCGCTCGGAATGGGGGCGCTGGACTGTTGTCAATTATACTTCTTAAGTAAACGAGCAGAATCAAAGATTCCTGGTTCCTTTTCAGAAAAGTGTACTTTGTACGTGGACTGCTTTATTTTCCCGGAATTTATATCAGAGGAATCCACCACAGAGGATGGAAAGTTGGCATAACAAGTGACAAGTTGGACTACAGGTAACCATGGTTACTCTCCAGTGATCTCCCCCAGCAGTAACGAGGTTGGGTCACAAGCTACCCTTAGGCCTCCTTCCCACGAGCGTGACGGGCTCCGCCGCGTAATATTACGCAGTGAAGCCCGTCACGGCGCCCCCCAGAGCCCCTATACTTACCTGCGGGAGAGAGCGTGAAGCCGCTTCCCCGCCCACCGCCGTCGCGTTGTGTGACACGCCCACCGCGTCACGTGACGCGGCCGGCAGTGTCACGTGACGCGCCGGCCGCGTCAAATGACGCTGCGGCGGTAGGTGGGGAAGCGTTTTTTCACGCTATCTCCCGCTGGTTACAGCGGGAGATAGCGTGAACGGACGGCTTCCATTGACTGCAATGGAAGCCGTCAGCGCGTACAGCCCGTCCTCACCCGCAGCAAATAGAGCATGCTGAGGGTGAGGACGGGAGAAATCGCGGTTCGTAATTCCGCGGTGGAATTCCGCATCGTGAGCATTGTGCTATTAGGTTCAATAGAACCTAATAGCAGGGGGCCACGCAGCGGATTTTTGCCGCGAATTTACGCGGCGTAAATCCGTTCGTGGGAAGGAGGCCTTAGGGAGGAGATGGTAGAGCCCTATGACAAGGTTAACATCTCTACCCTGCTGTCTCCTTGACTGAGGACCTGCTCCTCACACACTACCCTTCAGTAAGTGGCTACAGCACAAGACTTCAGTCCCGCGTTAGACATGTGACACATTGGGTTGTTTTTGGCTTATGTAGATCACATAAAGACTGTATGAAAACCCTATATACATGTATTGAATTCAGTCATGTTGGACAAAACAACATATCATGTCCATAATCACCTCAAAATAATCGAACGCGAAGACCATATGGTCATCCCAGCAATAATTGTTGCTTTGCTTGTAGACAGCATGACCATCACTCAGTGAATGGAGGTGGAGCGGACTGGGGATTATTCTGGCCCACCTCCATTCACAGTAACCAGGCAGTCATTCATAGGTGAACCACTGCCTGTTTATACTGGCCGATCCGTCGTCAAGTTTTCTGCATGCAGAAACTGAACGACCAATAGGAAGCGAACATTTACACTGAACGAATTGTTCAGATTCTCGCTGAATCGTGGGAATCAGAACAATTATTGTATTGCGTAAAAAGCCCTTAAAGCCAAATGTCTGACATTAGGCTTATGGTAGATGTTAGGAAAAATGTTTTACAGTGGTTTCATGGTGTTATGGGAAGAATGCCACTGCAGTTTTCTGAGCCAAAGACAGAAGTGGATCCAGAAGGAAGGAAAAGACCTTTCTTTATATTTCCTATCCCTTTTGAATGCACTTCTGGCTTTGTCTCAAAGAAGTGTTCCTAACACTTTTCAGAAAAGTGCCATATTTCCAGTCTTTACTTATCATACATATTTTGGTCAATGGCATTTTTTTGCAATCTCAGCAGGCTGTAGGTTTGGCTCTTTTTTCTGGCAATTTTGCATAGATTTCCCTATAGAAAAAAAGTGGTAAATCAAATGCATGTAAAAAATGTATGAATTACACAAGGTCACGTAAAAATGCCTCTCAGAAATGCATGTACGAGTTTAATGTGTCTTCAGGGTATGCAGGAGGGCAACGATGGAACAGAGGGGGGTGAGGGAGAGATTCTTATTGAAGACAAACTCCTGGAATTACCACCCCCTGTCCTAGGAACCTATACATTATCCTACAAAAAGTAATTGGACACCTGAGCAAGAATCAAAAATAGTATTCATTTACATATGGTAATACATAGTGGGGCTTTTGGCTTTGGCCCCAATGACATCTGATACTCTCTGTGGCAGATGTTCTACTAATGCCAACTGGTATCTCCATCCATTCATCCTGCAAACATCTGACAAGTTCTCTCAAAGTAGATGGATGCTGTTCATATTTCCTGACCTGATGTTCCAGTTCTTTCCAGAGTAGGGCTCAGGCCGGGACTCTGTACAGGCTGTACAGGCCGGCAGCACATTATTGTCTAGACTGTTAGGGTACACCTCCATGTTCATGGTTCTTGCCACTGCAACCAATGGACCGAGACCATGTCACGTAAAACATCCCTAGACCATAACAGAACCTCCGCCGTACATAACTGTTAGCAAAGCACACTCAGGTAAAAGGCGTTCCCCAGGCATCCTCCACACCCAGGTACCTTCATCTGATGTGAAGATGCAGTAGCGCGATTCGTCACTCCGTAGAACATTTTTCTATTGATCAACTGTCCAAAGATAACGCTCCTTCCACCACTGTAGATGGGTCAATATATTGTGCTTTGTGATGGATGGCTTTTGTGCAGCAGCACAACCCATATATGCAATAGCCTGCCGTTCCCATAACAAACCATGGGTGACGCCTTCAAGGGTCTGCATCTTATGCAGCATCATGTAGGAATATGTAACATGCTAACAAGACACAATCCCTTCTACTGATGGGGGTGTCCAAATTTATTTTGTAGTATAGTGTATTCTTAATTTATGGGGCTCATAGGAACTGGCAGGTTCCTTTTAAACCGGCCATGCACGAGACAATTATAGCTGTCCTCTCTACTTATAAGACTAACCCAAACTTTTCTTCAAACCTTTGCATTGACACATTTTTGAATCCATAGGATCGTAACACAGAGAATGTTTTAGGAATATGGGTCAATTTAGCATTTCATAGGTTAAAATTTGTATGCAGAACTTTACGATTTCAGTAAAGTGATCAGAAAAGCGGTATGGATTGTGGTAGAGCAGTGATCAAACACATCCTCATTACACTTCTGTATTGTTGCTGCTAAAGGTCACCATTGCTGTACATAATCACACAAAATCAAAACGGCAAACTTTATATATCATAGAAGTTGTAAATCGCTTGGAGGTTTATTTTCCAGTGCCTGAACACAACTATGAACCCATTTATTAATCCCGGCCCACGGTGTGGAATAAACCAGGCTGCATTTATACCGGCTAACAAAAGATTCAACAAAATCAATTCAGTGTGCGTTGTTTATTAGGTCTGTAGCAACAAGCGGCATTCTAGAATAGTCGGCCTCTCAGCACGTCTGTAATTCACTCCTCAGCCGAATTGTTGTGTTTTCCCCCTTTTAGATGCCTTAATGTCTCATTCACTTATCTTAATAAAAACAAACTGTACATTTCATGAGAAATAATTGCATCCGAGGAAATTCTCACAGAAAGCGTTAGGTTTCTATTTACAGCAATTTATAACTCAAATGGCTCAGTTAGGAGTAAAATGCATTCTATTTATGATGTCTTGCAAAGAAATCAAAATTAACAGAGGGCATTGTAGCTCAATGAAATAATGTGCGGCATCATGAGGTCTATTTTACACGATATTTAGATTCTCAGTTGGGCTCCAGACTTGGTTGTCATGTTGTAGAAGGCTGTAAAATGATAAGTAACAGGAAAAATACGAGGGGGTAAAAAAAAGACAGGAATCTTCTCCTGGTAGGTTGGGAGAAGATGGGGGGGGGAGGTGGTAATTGGAACAGACGTCTGTTGCTAGATGAATGTCTGCAGAAGCCTTCTGAGGCGGGACACCCACCAACGCTGTTCGAGAAGGTTGCGTTTGGCTCCAATGATTTTTTTTACTAGCTGATTCATATGAACAACGGGCATTTTGAAGGACAACCCCTTTAATGCACAGATTACCGGGGGGGTGGGGTGGAGGTGGGAGGAGTGTTATGCTTTCTTCCAAGCAGATCAGGCAATATATAATAGTGGCCACTAAGACCAACAGACACAACCATTAGTATTACAGTCAATTTAAAGTAACCCTCCTGTTACCGGACATAATTCTGTCCTGGGTCTGGACAGGAAGGAACTCTATTGCCTGCAGTCACGCCATGAAATCAACAGTCCTGGGCCTGTTTTTGGCCATCCGAGAGGTCCAACACAATCTCCAGACTACTAATTCCCCACAATGCATTAGTAGTGTTAGACTATCCATGCACTATACCAGCTCTCTGATTGGCCAAATTTGCTCACATGATCAGCACTTGTCAATCAGAAAGCAGCGCACAGTGTGCATTAGATAGTTAGAAAATTTATGTAGACATCTCGGATGCCCAAAGATGGGGCCCAAAACTGGGGTGTTGGAAGGATAACAAAGAAAAACAACTGCAACTAATATACCACCTCTCTTCCTGTCTGGGAGCATTTTTTTTTATTCTGAAAATGGAGGGTCGATTTAAAGGGGTTGTCCCGCGAAAGCAAGTGGGTCTATACACTTCTGTATGGCCATATTAATGCACTTTGTAATATACATCGTGCATTAATTATGAGCCATACAGAAGTTATTCACTTACCTGTTCCGTTGCTAGCGTCCTCGTCTCCATGGTGCCGTCTAATTTTCAGCGTCTAATCGCCGGATTAGACGCGCTTGCACAGTCCGGTCTTCTTCTTTTCTCAATGGGGCCGCTCGTGCCGGAGAGCGGCTCCGTGTAGTTCCGCCCCGTCACGTGCCGATTCCAGCCAATCAGGAGGCTGGAATCGGCAATGGACCGCACAGAAGCCCTGCGGTCCACCGAGGGAGAAGATCCCGGCGGCCATCTTCAGCCGGTAAGTAAGAAGTCACCGGAGCGCGGGGATTCAGGTAAGCGCTGTGCGGATTTTTTTTTAGGTCCCTGCATCGGGTTTGTCTCGCGCCGAACGGGGGGGCTGTTCAAAAAAAAAAAAACCTGTTTCGGCGCGGGACAACCCCTTTAAGCATTTGCAAAAGTTATGCTTTTTGCCTCATTTCTCTATTCTGTTGTCTATTTATCCTAAAAAGGTTATCCACTTTAGACTATCCACAGACCCCTGATCATGCTGATCACTGGAAAACCTTTATTTGATTAAATGTAGTCTCTAGGAGAGTAGATGTTCAATTCTCCTACAGCACCTCCACAGGAGCAATGGAGCACTGCATAATTCTTATTGAAAACAATGAATTGCTTGTGTAAGAAAAAAAATAAAAAAATAAAAATAAATATATATATATATATATATATATATATATATACATTGGAGACAGCATAATAACAATACATACAATAGAGACAACATAAGCTAACTTCTATAACATGTTAGGGCTCATGTCCACAACCAGGTTTTCACCACGTATTATGCGTGCGTTGCGCACACACACGTGGTGTGCAGTGAACGGAGTCAATGAAAGTCAATGGACTGCGTGTAGATATGCAAGAGAAATAAATCCCAGCATGCTCTCTTTCTTTGTGTACCACCCAACGTGAGCCCTGTACACTTGTATGGGCTGCATATGATACACTGCCCATACGCAATACATTGTTTCCATACGCATTGTCACTCTAAACACTCCCCATCACATGGAACACCCCTCCCCCCCCCCGACTCCCCATCACACGAAACACCCCTCATTCCCCCCCCCCCCACTCCCCATCACACGGAATGCTCCTCGTTCCTCCGCCCCCCACTCCCCATCACACGGAACGCCCCTCGTTCCTCCGCAACTCCCCATCACACGGAACGCCCCTCGTTCCCGCCACTCCCCATCACACAGGATCCCCTTCATTCTCCCCCCATTACACAGGGTCCCCCTCGTTCTATCCCCCTATCACACAGGGTCCCCCTCGTTCTCCCCCCATCACACAGGGTCCCCCTCATTTTCCCCCTGCCCCCATCACACAGGGTCCCCCTCGTTCTCCCCCCATAACACAGGGTCCTCCTCGTTCTCCCCCCCATCACACAGGGTCCTCCTGGTTCCCGCCACCCATCGCACAGGGTCCCCCTCGTTCTCCCCCCCATCACACAGGGTCACCCTCGTTCTCCCCCCCAATCACACAGGGTCCCCCTTGTTCTCCCCCCTAATCACACAGGGTCCCCCTCGTTTTCCCCCTCATCACACAGAGCCTCCCTCGCCCCCCATCACACAGGGTCCCCCTCGTTCTCTCCCCCCATCACACAGGATCCCCCTCATTCTCCCCCCAATCACACAGGGTCCCCCTCATTGCCCCCCATCACACAGGGTCCCCCTCATTCTCCCCCCCTATCACACAGGGTCCCCCTCGTTCTGCCCCCCATCACACAGGGTCCCCCTTATTCCCCTCCATCACACAGGGTCCCCCTCCTTCTCCCCCCATCACACAGTGTCCCCCTCGTTCTCCCCCCCATCACACAGGGTCCCGCACACTGACCGCAGTTACTTTCACTAAGGTCTCGGGCAGGCAGCTTCTCCTGCACACCGTCACTTCCTCCCGGACCTCCGCTCAGACTCCTCTCCTCTGATGATCTCAGTTCAGAACCAGATAGGGGAGGAGTCTGAGCAGAGGTCCGGGAGGAAGCGCCGGTGTGGAAAGAGGGCCCCCAGGGGCTCAGGGGCCAGGTCGCAACCGCGACCCCAGCAACCCCTATATGTACGCCTATGGTTCAATCTTTTACATTTGCAAATGAGAGCGACTGAACGAGCGCTGTTGAAACTGAATGATAAGTGAACGAGCCAATAATAATTTTTAGGCCTGCATAGAAAGAACAACAAACAAAAATTGAACGATTCGTTCATTGTTCGGTCGTTGCTCGCGTTTAGACCAAATGATTATCAGTCATTTTCACTCATTTGAACGATAATCATTCCGTCTTAACATTGGAAATTGATTAGCTGCACGATCATGTGACCTGTTGTAGGGATGTCATCACTGAAGAGGTCAAAATGAAGACCAGTGGGTGACGGGGCAACGGGGTAATGGAAATAGAGGGAACAATATGACTTCTGTTATGTTTTTACAGCACTCTGAGCAACTCAGAATCTTTTTGTCCATAGATAACCATTTTAATTGTATTAATACTAATGATCCTCATGGAATGTAACATGGCATATTTCTAACTTATCCATTAAACATTCATGTTGATCTCTGGCATATTTTCGACATTCAGCTAACTTGATACTTGTGAAAACCTGGCCATCTAAACTTCATACAGTACATAACACATCTCCACTCTTACGCCGTATGTTCTCAAATCTCCTCTGTAGTTTGCCTTCCAGCCTCATCTGTTAGCTCAGAACAAGTCCCTCTAGGCGCCCTACTTGACCTTCACAAGTTGCTTCCCCTGCTCCAGTCTTGAGTTACTTGCTGTATTGGCTTTTCCTACATTACTTTCAACAACTGCACACTGAGAATTATATTTTAACAAAGATGTCCAGACAGATACAAGGGTGATGGCGTTTCTGTGCAAAAATATGGAAGATGTCTCAATGCTTTCATACATTGCCTTATTCTAAGACAAGCCTGGGTATTTTCCACAATGTTCATCATTTCCAGAGCACTGAGGAATGACAGGCACAAGAGTTTAATTCTTACTGCTTCTCTGCATAAAGGGAGGGTCGAAAAAGTGATATATACAGACGTGCCGTGAAATTCCAATTAATCTTGCATTTGATAAACCTCAATATCTGATAATACAGCAGTTATCGGGTTCTGTTAATATCAGGCTAAAATAATTGGATTCTATAACCAAAAATAAACAATAGTTTAAACTCAGTTGACCAAAGCCGGTAGCCAGGTAATAGATTTGGCCCTTCATGGTCACCACTACTAACCAGGCATGTCAACTATTATATGGATAGGGCTCATATGACAGAGAACCAAGGCTAGAGCTCCATGTCTACAACTGGTCATGTTGATGTGATAATGTTGGTTACTGTCACTGTTGCATGAACTCAATGTTTTACCTTCATTGCTTACCAGGCAATAGTGGATCTTCATATAAACAGTTTAGGCCAATGCCTGGGGCCAGACTCTGTTGGGGGGTCCACAGCTTTTCAAATCGCCCTCCAGCGAAATATGGATTTTCTATCTTTATCCGTTTGGTTAGGAATGACTTTTGGACACTTTTTTTGATCAGCCCTCTCCATGTGGTTCGGTTTTGTGCGGCTTCTTTCAGTTCGATCATTTGTAGGTCGGTGCTAGCTTTAATAGTATCAGGTCAGCGCGTTCTTTGGCGCCTGTGGTCTTCTTTTGTTGCTGACCACTCCAAGCATTATCAAAGTTTTTAATAAACTAGCTCGCATTATGTGGCTGAAGTACGAGAGTCTTTGTTTTGTGATTTTTGCCCTCCAATGAAAACTTTGGTTTGCTGCAGTCTACGACTGTGTTTGATCCTGGTGGTCCAAAGAATTTGTAGGAGTTTCCTCTAGCACTAAAATATGAATTTTAGTTAATTGTAAAGTTGACTGGAGCAACCAGTGTCAGGCAGCTGCTGCCAAGGCAAATAGGATCATGGAATCAGATTGGCTTTAAAAAGCAGCCCTGCTGCAGAATCTCCACCAGCCCACATAAAATATCACAGCTTCCACCCTATCTGAAAAATAGCCATTTTTACTGTGAGGACTCAGTCAGACGAGAGTTGTTTTCGGATGGGCAAAAAGAGCGCTTCTAAAAGAACCAATGGGTTCCTATAGAAGTGATCACATGAGAGAATGTAGTAGCGCAAAACGTTGCGCACCTAACAAAGATAGAACATTGGCTTTCTGTGCTGCATGCCGTGTGGGACTCCTACGGGAGCAGGAGTTAATGGAAACTCCTGCATTTGGAATAGATTCCCCACAGATACAGTAGGGCATTTAAAAGGTGCTGCCCAGAAGCACATTTTAAATGTCCCACTGTAAACTCCTGTTATTCCCCGCAGGGATTAGGGAACGCCCTGGGCAGTACCTTTTTAATGCCCTGCTGTAAGCCGTGGGGTGTTCCTCCTGCCCCCCTGCTGGGCAATTCCCCAGCAGTGGGGGCAGTAGGGGTCTCCCTCCCCCTCTCCCCCCAAGGGAGAGAGATTGGTTATAGGGCTTTTCCCGAGGCCTTCCCCCAAGAGCGTGGGAGGAGGGGGCAGGGCTAGAGGGATCTGCCCCTAGCCCCGCCCCTCTATATTTTGCTATGGGGAATCTGTGAATCTCTCTAGCCCTGCCCACTCTCTCTGTGCTATGAGGATATCCCTCGGGGGTTCCCATAGCAGGGAGAACAAGAATGAGCCTATGGATTAATCCCCCATAGCAGGGCGAAAGAGCAGAGCAGTGAGGGATTAACCCATAGCGCGTCTCTCCCCAGTATAGGGAAATCCCCCATAGCTCAATTCTCTCTCTCTCTCTCTCTCTCTCTCTGCTATGGGGAAATCCCGAAGCCCTGTGGGTTCTTTTCTCTCTCTCCTCCTGGAGCAGCTGCACGTCTCCAAGCGCAGTTGCTCCAGTGAACGGGCAGATTTCATACGCATGCCGCTCGGGTATTCTGCGCATGAAAAAAATTGCCTAGTCATGCGATTTCGGCAGATGCGAGCGGCACTTTTATTTGCCTGCCCATTGGTGCGCAAAAAAACGCTCGTCTGACCGAGGCCTGAAGCTGTGCTGACATGTTGCAATAGTATGCTGCAAGGGCAATTATTATATGAGAAAATCACATGGTTTATAATGGGAATTGCCACAGCTTTGTAATGTGGTTATTGGCTACTTGGTTTTCATTGCTGAAATATTTACAAAAAAAAACAACATGTTTTATTAAAGTCGCATTGTAAAACCTCAGCAAATAGTAAAATGCATACGGCTTTGTCTCACAGTAATTGGCAAGTGGTACACTACAGTACATGTGAACCAGGGTTTTAACTAGAAAAAGCTGAACCCATTAGAAAAAATTTTAATGCCTTCAACCCTGAGCAGAAACACCAGAACCAGCTCCATGTAAAAGATCAGATAGGACACACATTACTGCCGGATCAGACAAAAAAAAATAATAATAGACCACGATGTGTTCCCTTTCCTTTACAGGCTTAGGAATAGTGTAACAAACGGCTAAGCACTGCTATGTTTCCCCGGGTCAGACTCCTACATTTTATCATTAACCATATATACAAGGTGCAAGTATTGTCATAAGTCAAATAATCTCCATACTTTCAGTAAAAACACCAAGACCAACAACACCAGTAATAATACTATATAAAGGCCAACTAATACCGCCTGACCATGATCACATATCACCACCACGTAGTGATTGAATAATACAGCCATACTGTTAATGGAAAAGAAAAACCTGTACAAAAAGCTAAATATTACTCCCAAACAGTGAACACACAGTAGTAGATACCATGTGCTCTGCAGACTATGTAAGTGATTACAGTACCATTATATCCAATGATGAAAGGTGATGTTCCCTCTGACTAGAGTTGTTTACTTATCCCAAACTTTTCCATCCAGCCCAGACTGCCATGATGACTTCTCCTGACCACAACTTCTTAGCTGAATTAGACATGCAAACATTTTTGGCTCCTGTCATTTCTAGCATACTCCCTACATTGTACACATCTTTTAACGATCTCTCCATCCATAGTGCCCCAGATAGTAGTTAGACCCCTCACAGTAGGTGCTATACAGTAAAAGTGTCCCCTTTTATGCCATCATGAGTAATAATGCCCCTTTATGCTCCAATAGTAATAACGACTTCTAATGCCTCCACTTAGTTATAATGTCTACATTTATATTGTAAAATAAGAAAAAACAATTTATACTACTGTACTGCTCTCCCTGTCACTCTGTTCTAGGCCTTCCTCACTTCAGGGTAGCACGATCACCATCATGCTAACCAGAAGTGGGGAAGGACCAGCACAGAGTGATGGTAAGTGCAAAAAAGGTGAATATACAAGTATTGTCATTTTTATTTTACAGCTTTTCCTCACTTAGTAACCACATTCTCAGTGTGGCCGTCCAGATCTCCCTGAGACACGGGTCCCAAAGCAGCTACTGTGGCTGCTACGGTGACATTTATGCACCTGGTCTGAGCCTAGCATTATTGTGTTGGTTCAGCTAATGATAGGTCATTAGTAGTTGATTGGCAGGAGTCTGTCACTTAACCCCCCCCCCCTGAGTAATCACCTGATCTGAGCCCAATGCAGCAGAGCGTGATGTCTGCACTTTGGTAAGAGCCAGAAGTGCTATAGATAGTATAGCTTCTATTGATGTCAATGAGAGCGAAGCCCTCTATAACAATTTCAGCTCTGACCCCAATGTAGATAGAGCTCATAACTTTTAGCCTGCTGATGTGAGTGCAGCATGGCCGCCAAAATGACATACGGAATTTAGCACAGACCCCCTTCACTTTATGTATTTCATTCACACTTACCTCGTTACCCCCCTCAACTTTCTCTTATTCCTAACTTTCCTCAAAGTCAATATTAAAATGATGATTGAAGTTATTGTTTTTATTTGATTACTTAAGAAGTAAAGTCTAAAACTTCACATTTCTACCCCTTGCACTAATATAGTTGATCGATTACCTATCTAAAAGGCAAGCTTCTAAGTTAAGGATTAGGTTTAGTCCCTAACTAAATTTCAGCTGTATAATTACATTTGTTTATAAATAAACGTGATTGATGAGAATATATTGTACTTCTTGACCAAAATAAAACCTTGTCTTTGAAAGCGGCCTAAGGCTGCCTGCAGACAGGCGGGTCGGATCCGGTGGCGAGGATTCTCGCCGCGGGAACCAACCTGAGCGCCTGCAGGGACCAGCGCGTACTCACCCGCGCCCGCGGCTCCGGCTCCGCAGAGCCCCGCACAGAAATAAAACATGCCGCGGTTTGTTTGCCGCGCGAGATTTTGTGCAGCCAAACCGCGGCCGTCTGCATAGGATTGCGTTTGCAGTGAGACACAAACTCCCTTCATTCCTAACAGGCGTTTGCCCCCCTCTGTTCGAACCTGTGGGGGCAAACACTTTTAGCCACCAAACAGTGGGTTCTGGACAGGACAACGCGTCAGAGTTCCCCTGTAGCTTGCCAGCTTTGTGCTCTATGATGAACTTGTAGTTCTGTAGAGTGAGAAACCACCCCGTCACTTGTGCGTTTCGCTCTTTAGCCAGGCTCATGGCGGTAGTATCCCATAGTACCCAGAAACCCTCTTGCTTCTGGTATGGCCTCTACTTTATTCACCTGAGGCTCTATGACACCTCTGCCTATAATGTACCCCAGATAGCGGGACTCCTCTAAACCCAACGCACACTTTTTAGGGTTTGCTGTCAACCCTGCAGTCCTGAGGGAGTCAATTACAGCCTGTACGTTTGGCAAGTGACTTTTCCAATCCTCACTGAAAATAATATTATCATCCAGATATGCGGACGCATATCTATGATGGGGTTTTAAGACCACATCCATTAACCTTTGGAAAGTGGCAGAGGCCCCATGTACCCCAAAAGGAAGACAGACATACTGAAACAGACCCTCAGGGTAACAAAAGCAGTCTTCTCCTTGTCTTCGTCAGTGAGCGGCACCAGCCAATACCCTTTAGTCAAGTCTAACATGGTAAAAAAGCTAGCACTTCTCAGTCTCTCTATCAGCTTGTCAACATGTGGCATCGGGTAGGAGTCAAACTTTGACACCTTGTTCAACTTCCGGAAGTCATTGCAGAGCCTTAGGCCAGCTGCACACGGTCGTGACGGGCTCTGCCACGGAATTCCATGGCGGAGCCCGTCTCGGCCCCCCCCCCCCCCCCCAGAGACCCCAATACTTACCTCTGGATCCGGAGTCTTCCGTTCCGCATGACGCTTCGGCGTGCATGTGACGCGGCTGGCAGTGGGCGGGGAAGCGGTATCACGCTATCTTCCGCTGTGCTACAGCGGAAGATAGTGTGACGGATGGGTTTCCATTGACTGCAATGGAAGCCGTCCGCGCATACACCCGCAGCAAATAGAGCATGCCGCGGGTGAGGACGGGTAATTTTACGGTGCGGAATTCCGCGATGGAATTCCGCACCGTGAGCATTGAGCTATTAGGCTCAATAGAACCTAATAGCTGTGGGCAACACGGAAATCCGTCCATCGGAAGGAGCCCTTAGTGTGCCATCTGGTTTGGGAATCAGGGCAATGGGACTTGACCAATCACGCTTTGATTCCTCAATAACCCCAAGGTCCAACATCTTTTTAACCTCTTCTGATATGGCCTGTCTATGAGCCTCAGGCACCCTGTACAGTTTTTGATGGACCCTCACCTTAGGGTCGGTAAGGAGGTCATGCCTAATGATTGAAGTATGCCCTGATACTTCTGAAAATACATCAGAGTTTCTGTGTACAAACTCTTTTGATTCCTGCCTTTGTACGTTAAACAGGGTCAATGAGATACGCACTCCTAGTTCTTTCTCACTAGGGCCGGATCTCAGAGATTAAACCGAAAAATCACGACTCGGCACACTCGCAGCTGATAGGGATTCTCTATCTTTCCAGGGTTTGAGCAGATTCACATGGTATAGCTACTCGAGCTTTCTCCGGCCAGGCTGGTACACTTTGTAATTGACTTCTCCCATCTGCTCAATTACCTCATATCGACCTTGCCACTTAGTCAAAAACTTGCTTTCTACAGGGGGCACCAATACTAACACTCTGTCACCCAGGTTAAAGGTTCTGACTTTAGCTGATCTGTTATAGACCCGACTCTGAGCCTCCTGTGCATGCTTTAAGTGCTCTTTCACTATGGGCATGACTGCTGCTATTCTGTCCTGCATCAGTGCAATGTGTTCTATGACACTTTTGTATGGGGTGTGTTCACTCTCCCAGGTTTCTTTGACAATGTCAAGGAGGCCGTGTGGGTGTCTGCCATACACCAACTCAAATGGGGAGAAACCTGTCGAAGACTGGGGCACCTCCTGGATGGCAAACATCAAATATGGTAACAGACAATCCCAATCCTTCCCATCCTTGCTGACCATCCTTTTTAACATGCCATTCAAGGTCTTGTTGAACCTTTCCACCAGGCCATCAGTCTGGGGATAATACACTGATGTATGCAGCTGTTTAATTTTTAGTAGCTTACACATGACCTTGGACATGAACGGAGTCACCGGGTCTGTGAGGATTTCCTTGGGTATACCTGTGCGGAAAAACATATGAAACAGCTCCCTGGCAATGAGCTTGGAGGAGGTGTTTCTTAGGGGTACCGCTTTAGGATACCACGTGGCGTAGTCCAACACAACCAGTATATGCTGATGCCCCCTAGCGGACTTCACTATCGACCAACTAGGTCCATGGCGATCCCGTCAAAAGGGACCTCTATAACTGGTAGAGGTACCAAAGGGCTCCTAAAGTGAGACATAGGGGCAGTAAGCTGAAACACTGGACTCGAGCCACAGTATTTTTTAACATCCTCATGTACACCTGGTCAATAAAACCTTTGTAATACCTGCTCTTGGGTCTTTTCAGAGCCTAGGTGACCACCTAGCACGTTTATGGGCCAGGTCTAGGACTGCACGGCGGTATGATTGGGGCACAACTAGCTGTTCCAGCTCCTTCCCGCGTATCTTATCTACCTGGTACAGTAAGTCACTGTTGACCACCATGTAAGGGTATTCTCCGTTCGTTCTGGGGGTTTGAGGTACACTGTTAATACCTTTCACATTTTCTCGGGCCCTTAACAAGGTGGTATCCTGGAGTTACGCAGTACGAAAATTCTCACGTGACATTTCAAGTTCAAGCATGTCAGGAACTTCCTCCTGACTCTCCACATCACCAGCCAGCACAGATAGGGAAAAATTGTCATTGTCACCTGTGATCTTCCCTACAGCTGGTACCTCGGCGTCTAGGTCATATGGTTCTGTTGTTACCTCCTGGCACACATTATCAAAATCAACATGTACATTTTTAGAAGACCCTGGGTTTCTACCCCTCCACAAGTCCCAAAATAATGGAAAATCCTTTCCGAGGATAACTTTATGTATTAGCGCCGGAACTACCCCCACTTCATAGGTAGTTGTTTCACAAGGCATGTCCATGCAAATAACAGCGGCGGAGTATTCCCGAGTGTCCCCGTGGATGCAAAGCACTCCAACTTTTCGACCGCTGTATGCCCCCGAAGTGACCAGAGTTCCATGTGCTAATGTCACCAGGCTCCCAGAGCCTAGTAAAGCCGGTACGGGATGACCCCCAATGCAAACGGTGCACACCTGTGGCTCAGTCTCGGCCATAGTCTCTGTTGCCATAATGGTGCGTCTGGAGGTGCTGCAGTCTGCAACTGAGGAACTAATCCCACATAATAAGACCTGGAGGGGAGGCAGTGGAATGGACAGCCCCACTACCGAGCCTGCCATCTATTACAAAAAAAACAGGCCCAAACACACACTACCAAAATCATCTCCAGCAACTATCTATGCTGGAGATTACATCCCTGGTTTTCCCCCATATCCCATGCAGTGAATCACAAACTCGCTTCATTCCTAATGGGCGTAATACCTGAACTCAGGCGCAATATAGCGTCCATCCAGAATTAACCCCTTCAGTGTCTCTCTCTCTCTCTCTCTCTCTCTCTCTCTCTCTCTCTCTCTCTCTATATATATATATATATATATATATATATATACTTACCTGTCCACTGCTGCCGTGTCCCCCACGGGCATAAAGAACACATCTGCCACATGCAGCAGATGTTTTCTTCATCCCCACAGGAAATAAAGAATTGCCTGCTGCACCAGTCACAGATGTGACAGATGCAGCAAAGGAGTTCTTCATCCCTGCAGGGAATAAAGAATTCCCTAGCGCAGCTGTCACAGGTGACAGCTGCGCTAGAGGATCCAGCTGCCGGCAACCCTTAATTGTTTTTCAGGTAAAGGCTTTAAATATAAACAAGCCAAACTGGTGTGAAAAATAAAAAAAACATACTCACATTTCTTCAGTTGCCGGGCTCAGCCGCGACCTGTCTCCGCTGTCCCCGACTCTGCACTGAAGTTCTTTCAGCAGGCGGGGAATTAAAATCCCCGCCTGCTGAAAGAGCTGCTTTTGCCTGGCTGACGCGCTCAGCCAACCACAGGCATCTCTCGTCTGTAATTCATTCAATGAGCTGTCATTCATTCAGCAAGAGCTGCCTGTGATTGGCTGAGCGCCTTAGCCAATCAGAAGCAGTTCTCTCAGCAGGTGGGGAATTTTTAATTCCCCACCGCCCAGTCAAGCACCCTTTCTTGTCTCCACCCATACTTCTGGTGGCGTCAAGATACAATACCACAGACGAGACCCAAGAAAAGAAATTGAATCAAGCCAGTGCCTGTCAGAGCCTCCGTGGTCTCTATATTATACCACATTAGTCTTAGCATGGCACCCCTTCTTTAGATCCTTCCTCTTCTCACTTCTTATTTACTCCTGCTCTCTCTCATTCTCTCCCGGGCTTGATTACATTCCATGTTCTGTTGTTTTTCTATCCATTTTTTCTGTTCCTCCTGTAGGACCACAGTTTTGCCAGACGCTTTCTCCCCTGACAGTGCCTCCATCAAGGTGCCAGCAAAGGGGCAAGGCAAAGGGGGAATCTTCAGCTGAGCTCACCAGCCACTTGCAGAGGTTTTGGTGAACTCCCCTTCACGGCAGCTGTCACAGACTCTGGCCAACGGACCAGGACTAAGCAGCAATGTTCCTGTTAAGCAGCCTTGGGCAGACTACTGGGAATCTGCCCAGTTGGGCAAATTACCAGTCTGGGTTTGCATGGGGTGCATCAAAAGAGGTCTATAGGCACATGACGAGGACATTGTCCTTCCTCTTTACAAGTCACTGGTCAGACCACATTTGGAATATTGTGGACAGATTTGAGCACCGGTACTCAAGAAGGACATATCAGAACTTGAGCTGGTTAAAAGGCTAAAGGTTAAAACCAAAGTAATTAATAGATTGGGTGGACTACAATACCTAGAGTGGTTATCAAAATTGGGGTTATTTAGTTTAGAAAAAAAGAAGTCTGAGAGGCGACCTAATGACTATGTAGAAATATATTGAGGGACAATACAGAGATCTCTCCCATGATCAGTTTATACCCAGGACTGTGACTGTAACAAGGGGGCATCCTCTATGTCTAGAGAAAAGACAGTTTCTACACCGACATAGTAGGGGGTTCTTTACTGTAAGAGCAGTGAGACAATGGAACTGTCTGGTGGTGGTGGCAAACTGACTAAAAGAGTTCCAGAGGGGCCTGAATGCATTTCTTGAGTGTAATAGATTCAGTGATCCAGGGATTATGTTAATTGCCAGATTTGGAGTCAAGAAGGAATTTTTTTCCCCAAAAATTTGTAAAATTAGGTTCTATCTCATGGGGTTTTTTTGCCTTCGTCTGGCTCAACCATACAGGTTAATAGGCTAAACTGGACGGCCATGTCTTTTTTTTTGTACTACGTTTTTTTAGTAATACTATGTTGCTGTAATGTTTTAAATAACCATGCATCTATATTTATGTATATTATTGCTGGCCTCCATATATGTTACTTCTACAACCTTCAGAGGGGTCACATAGCTATGTTTTTCTACTCTAGTTTGCTGTTGTGAATTAACAGGACCTGAGCTGCTCGTTGATTGGTTGATAGGCTGGGTATGAAAAGCAGGTGCTGTTCCCGGGCTATGGTGTGACTCAGCAGTTTTTGCAGAGATCAAAGAGCCTTATGAGGAGTGAGCTTCCTTGTTGTTACTGGAATGCTGGGTTTTCCTGCACTAGAGAGAGAGATCATAAAGGGGTTGTCCCGCGCCGAAACGTTTTTTTTTTTTTTTCAATAGCCCCCCCGTTCGGCGCGAGACAAACCCGATGCAGGGGTTAAAAAAGAAAACCGGATAGTGCTTACCTGAATCCCCGCGCTCCGGTGACTTCTTACTTACCTGGTGAAGATGGCCGCCGGGATCTTCATCCTCGGTGGACCGCAGGTCTTCTGTGCGGTCCATTGCCGATTCCAGCCTCCTGATTGGCTGGAATCGGCACGTGACGGGGCGGAGCTACGAGGAGCCGCTCTCCGGCACGAGCGGCCCCATTCGGAAGGGAGAAGACCGGACTGCGCAAGCGCGTCTAATCGGGCGATTAGACGCTGAAAATTAGTCGGCACCATGGAGACGAGGACGCCAGCAACGGAGCAGGTAAGTGAATAACTTCTGATAACTTCTGTATGGCTCATAATTAATGCACAATGTACATTACAAAGTGCATTAATATGGCCATACAGAAGTGTATACCCCCACTTTGTTTCGCGGGACAACCCCTTTAACTTGGATTCATGGAGTGGCACTACCAGCTGTTGCAATGTGAATGCAAGGAAGGGGGGGGGGGGGGTCTTCCAATCATCAAAGAAAACGTCAGGTGCAATTATCCCTACAACTGTTGAGCTGTCACCCAAAGAGGGACCACCAACGAGAGCGGATAGACCAGCGGTCAGTGTCTGGATACTCAGTGATGTGTAACTAATCGTTAGTATCATCACCCAGGCTCATTACCTGTAAAGTGGATTAATTTGACTTCATCACTGTACAGCCTCCCCAAAGGTACTGTGCTCAAAATGCGTTCAGGGGATCATAGTACAATGACTGCATATTTCAGTTAGTGGATTTAGTAATTTGGTTAACCGAAGCTCCTGCAAGACTAACTTGCTTCAGAGGAGATGCCTATTTTCAACTATAATCGGTGGAGTTATTTGCCCCTGGCCAGGTTAACCATTTATTGCCGGTGATAATTTAATATTGTGTGCACTATATTAATGACACCATTCATAGTGTACAGACCAAGTTATAGCACTAATGGAATATTAGTAAACTATTTGCATTGTATCCAAGTAATCTGTTGCATGTAATTGCCATATTATTCTTTATCATACACTCAGTAAAGCATGTCCCATACACTGGGCAGGACTGTAGCCTGTAAACAAACTTAGGAGTGGAGGACCAAGTAGAAGCGTGGGACTGAAGAGAGGTGAGTATAAGCCTATTTATTTTGTTACTGCCTGGTGAATGGATTTTACACATGAGCTGGAACTTGGACAACCCAATTGAAGTTGCAGGACACAGTAGAGGTTGGTTTTGGCATGTGTATAATTTTCAAGTATTGTGCATTTAGCATTCCTGAAGTTGGTGGAAAGTGTTTAGCCTACCGTATCTAGTATTCCAACCTCGATGTCACTATCGCTACTGCTAAAAAAAGGACTTTTCATCTCTGCCCTGAATAAATCCTAAAATCAAAATCCAAACACCACCTGCTTCCTTGCATTTAGTGAAAAAAGACTCGGAGGAGTTGAAAAACTCAAGGTTAATTAGATTATCATCACTCATTTCTGATATCTTAATCTGCACCATCAGGCCTTCACTGAGCAGATGATTTGATTCATTCCCAAAGTCTTAACTTTTTTGCTTCTGTACACCAAATAAAATCATTGGTGTGCACATGACTGAGATACCAGATTCTTTTCAAATATCAGTTGCAGACCAGGGACAGCGATGCATTGAAAAAAAATCACATTTATTCATTACGGCATCAGAAAATGTTCATTTTCATTGCAAATAGGATTATTAAATTAGGTTCAAAGTTTCGGCCATATTGCCATGGGTATGGGCTGACGGAGCTGCAAGTTCAAACCAGGTTCATAACTACAAGGCCCGTCTCAGATGGGCGTATTGCACCCTGGACCTGCTACTCTACTGCGGGCTTAAACTGCAATATCATGGATTGAACACTGTGTACAATTCTGTGCCATTCAATGCTGAAGTGAAAAGCATTATCCACTTTACTATTCTTTCCAGCACAAAATGGTACAAATGAACAAAAACCTGATATATGTGTTTTTTTAAAATTGGAAAATTTGCAATTGTTTTGCTCCAGTAGCTGGGTGGCGTACAAAGTGACTCCACATCTCAAGATATTGTAGTAGTGCAATACACAGAAGGGCCTGTAGAGGGCTGCAGACAGGACTTCTGGTGCGAGGGTTAACACAAAGGGGTGGAGCAGGAACTAGAAAAGGGCCAGTTCCTGCCAGAATCAGAGGAGAGAACCAGTGCAGCCGAGCTGAGATGCTGCAGGCTGGTGGCCTAGCAAAGGCCAGAGTCCGACAGGGATGACAACCCTGGACTCATACCTGAGAGATGTTGGCTGAGAGAGAGCCAGATTCGTGGAGCTGGAAGTGCTGCTAGCCCAGGGTCTAGTGCAGACCAGGAGTTTGACCGGGAGAATGACCCTAAACTCCACACCCAGGTGGGTCGCTTATATGAACTGTGTTTGTGATTGCAGTGATGAGGAATAAACTCTGGCTGGTGCCAGATAAAGAAATCCACGTCTCTGGAGTTTTCTACACGTGTGGTGTGCCATTTTCATATAAGAGAGGTCAGCGATCTGCAGGCAAGTGACCCCAACTTGCCACAATATATTTAACCAGTTAAGGACCAGGCTGTTTTGTACCTTAAGAATCCAACACTTTTTAGGGATTTTACCCATGTGGTGGTTTAACTGCCCTTTTTGTTTTTCCTTCAGCTATCAAAATTATTTTTGCTGCATTTTTTTTGTGACATAAAGGGCTATTTTTTAATATGTTCTTCACTGACTTTTTTTTCCTTTTGTTAGTTTTATTGGGGGTAAAAAGCAAAAATGATTTTTTTAAACATTTACAGTTATTTTTTTTAAATTAGTATATTTACACTAAAATAAAGTATGGGAACGGGTTCCTCATTTTGTTTCGGATGTTTTTTGGTTCGTGTCTGCTTTGGGTTATTTTATTTTTTATGTAAATATTTATTTTATTCTGTAATTTTGTTTTACTTATTTATGTAATATGTTTTTTACTAACTATGTCCCCCATGACATCATCAAACCACTAACGACCACTTATCTGTTTGTATGTATGTAAGTATGTGTGTGAGTGAGTCTCATAGATTGGCTCATAGCCCTGCCCCTGGTGACATCATAGCCCCACCCACTTGTCCCATAATTGCTCCGCCCCATGGCACCGTTATGGCAGTTCCTAACACACCGAGAATACAACTAAACCGCTATTATTTCAGACACAACTCAGCAGTCCTGACAGAACACAGTGACCTACCTCCATCACAGAGATCCAGTGGGCTGAAGGACCTGTGGTGATGTCACTGCTGTGGGAGGAGCCAGGCTGTGTTTGTCTTGTGTGGTAATTAAGCTACTGTGTGTGTGATGCACCACCAGAAACACTGGTACTATAATTTCCTAATAATTACTAGTATAAGACCTAAGAGGGACATTCACATGTTTTCTGTTTGTGTTTATTTGACGCTTTTTACCTGTAGCTGGGGCATCCATAGCAACCCCAGTTATAGGGAAAAACATCCCACTGTAGTGACAATAGTCACTGGCAGAGCTGATCAGGGTCTGCTAGGACCCTGTAACTCTGCTGTGCCAGGGAATCCCGTCGGTCACGTGACCGCTGGCTCGTGTAGTGAAAGAAACACTTCTACTTTCACTTTTTAGTACATAGCACTCATTGAGTGCTGTGTACTCAGGAAAGGAGAAGGCAGAAGAGGTGAAATACCACTCCTGCCTTCTCCTTCGGGTTCTCAGCTGTGATTAACAGCTGACAACCTGATCTGCTTCTGATTCATTGCACAAGCAGGGGCTTTAATCCCTCGCTGTATTTTTACTACCAGCTGGGATTAAAGCCCAGGGCCAAGTGCCGTGAATTTACTGTGCTTGGTCCTTAATAGGTTAAAGAATAAAGATGCAACCAATTTATAAACATCGTGCAATATTTGTTAAACTCATCACATATCTAAACCAGAGACGGAAAGTAATGCTGCCAGAAAAATGGCGTCAAAAATTCCCTTAATGATAAATTCCTCCTTATGTGTTGCGTATTCTTTCAGCTTCCCTAGTAGGCAAATGGAACAACATTTTTTTGGCTACCAGTAGCACAGAACTATTCTATGCCGCATAGAGCAGTGTATGACGTTGACGGATTTACTTTAATTGGAAGTTACCCTATAGAAATCCTTCCCTCCAGAGCTCCTTTCATTTCTCACCGAGTAATGTATCACTTAGGTTGAATAGCAGGGTCCGGCCACACTCCACTAGATCTTGGTCTACAGCTCAGAAAGCCCCAATTATATTCTAGCAGTGGTCACAAAGAAGTGAATTACGTGAAAAACAAACTTGACATGTAAGAAACTAAATGCATGATAATCAAAATTTAACCGCTGACAGCTAATAATTCTGCGCTGCTTTGAATATAGAACTCAGGACTACAATTTTATCCAGGATTCTGAAATAACGGGCTAAATGGTTCCATTTGAATCTGCTGGAAATGAGCTACAACCATTTGTTGCATATGCATGGGCCTGATGTACTTTATATGTAGCATGGAAAGCAATTAAATGTAACCATTTCATGCATTTTTTTCTTCTTGTCTTGGAAACCAATTGCTTCTGTGCTACGTGGTTCTGCTGCAACTTTCTTTATAAAGCCGTCAGAATAAAAGGTTTCTGAAAAAAATAATGAGATAGATTGAATTTGGCAAGATTTACGGTAATACATATCAGTCTACATCTATAGGTCACATGATGTAATAAATAGTATTCAGACCGATGTCATAGATTTATTTTTAAAATATTCATCTCCACTTAATAGTATATACTCTGATTGGGTCACCGTTACTAGTGGGGTACCACAGGGGGCAGTATTGCAGGAGTCACTGTTACTAGTCGGGTACCACAGGGGGCAGTATTGTCAGTAGTCACTGTTACTAGTGGGGTACCAGAGGGGGCATTTTGGGTCCTATTCTTTTAAATATATTTATTAACTACCCTGTAGAAGGATTGTGCAGTAAAATATCAATATTTGCCGATGATACAAAACTATGTAGAGATATTAAGACAAGAGAGGATGCAAGGCAGTTGCAAGAGGATCTGGATAAGTTGGGGGTTTGGGCAAGAAAGTGTCAAATAAGGTTTAACATTGATAAATTTAAAGGGGTTGTCCCGCGCCGAAACGGGTTTTTTTTTTTTTTCAACAGCCCCCCTGTTCGGCGCGAGACAACCCCGATGCAGGGGTTAAACAAGAACACCGGACAGCGCTTACCTGAATCCCCGCGCTCCGGTGACTTCTTACTTACCTGCTGAAGATGGCCGACGGGATCTTCTCCCTCGGTGGACCGCAGGGCTTCTGTGCGGTCCATTGCCGATTCCAGCCTCCTGATTGGCTGGAATCGGCACGTGACGGGGCGGAGTTACAAGGAGTCGCTCTCCGGCACGAGCGGCCTCATTCAGAAAAGAAGACCGGACTGTGCAAGTGCGTCTAATCCGGCGATTAGACGCTGAAAATTAGACGGCACCATGGAGACGAGGACGCTAGCAACGGAACAGGTAAGTGAATAACTTCTGTATGGCTCATAATTAATGCACAATGTACATTACAAAGTGCATTAATATGGCCATACAGAAGTGTATAGACCCACTTTGTTTCGCGGGACAACCCCTTTAAGATTATACACATGCACAGAGGAAATACATGTCACCATTACACACTGAATGGGAAACCACTGGGTAACACTGACATGGAAAAGGACTTGGGGATTTTCGTTAACTGTCAGCTTAACTAGATTAACCAGTGTCAGACAGCTGCTGCCAAGGCAAATAGGATCATGGGGAGCATCAAAAAAGGTCTAGGGGCACAGGACGAGAACATTGTTCTTCCTCTTTACAAAATCACTGGTCAGATCACACATGGAATATTGTATATAGTTTTGGGCACTGGTACTCAAGAATGACATATCAGAGCTTGATGGGGTACGAAGGCAGGCAACTAAAGGAAATAAAAGGAATGGGCGGACTACAAGAACCAGAGAGGCTATCAAAACTGTGGTTATTTAGTTTAGAAAAAAAGATGTCTGAGGATGACATGATAACTATGTATAAATATATCAGGGAACAATAGAAGGATCTCTCTCATTATCTATTTATACCAAGGACTGGGACTAACAAGGGGGCGCCCTCTACGTCTAGAGGAAAGAAGGTTTTTAAACTGACATAGAAGGGGGTTCTGTACTGTAAGAGCAGTGAGACTATGGAGCTCTCTGCCTGAGGATGTGGTGATGTGAACTCACTAGAAGTGTACAAGAGGGGCCTAGACACCTTTCATGAGTGATACAATAGTATATGTTATAATCAGTAGAGATGAGCGAGCACCAAAATGCTCGGGTGCTCATTACTCGAGTCGAACTTTCAGTGATGCTCGAGAGTTCGTTTCGAATAACGAACCCCATTGAAGTCAATGGGCGACTCGAGCATTTTTGTATATCGCCGATGCTTGCTAAGGTTTTCATTTGTGAAAACCAATCAGATTGGTCCCTGCGCTGAGCCAATGAGAGGCAGTAGTCACTCACCCATTCATGAATTCATGAATGGGTGTGTGAGTGAGATCTGCCTCTGATTGGTCAGGCTGTGACCAATCAGAGGCAGCTCATTCAGCAGGCTGGGATTTTAAATCCCCGGCTGCTGAATACTACTCACAGCTGTTCAGAGCAGTTCAGGAGGACTGCCGCTGGTCGCGCTGAACTCCGTCTGCCGGGACCAGGCGAGTATATATATATATATATATATATATTTTTTTTTTTTTTACACATTTCTGGATGAATTGCAGGGAAGGGCTCATATTTAAGCCCTTCCCGACAATTCATCCCGCGATCGCCGGCAGCCCATTGCTTTCAATGGAGCCGGCTATATTGCCGGCTCCATTGAATTTAATGGTCAGTGCTCGTTTAATTGAGACGAGTACCGCGTGGTGCTCGTCTTGAGTAACGAGCATCTCGAGCACCCTAATACTCGAATGAGCATCAAGCTCGGATGAGTATGCTCGCTCATCTCTAATAATCAGTAATACCTCAAAAGGATGCTTGATCTGGGAATTATTCCGATTGCCAGATTGGAATCAGGAAGGAATTTTTTCTCCCTAAATGGGAGAAATTGGGGTTTTTTTTGAGGGGGATAGGGGTGTAATAGGCTGAACTGGATGCAGAAATGTCTTTTTTCGGCCTTACATACTATGTTACTATTAAAAAATACAAAGTGAAACTAAATGATTAAAGAAATACTCCATTTTTCTTTTTCTTTTATAGCAACCCCCTGGTCCAAGGACTAAATTCTCTCCAGGGACCTGATAAGGAAGTTATATTA
This sequence comes from Eleutherodactylus coqui, assembly GCF_035609145.1. Lineage (NCBI taxonomy): Eukaryota > Metazoa > Chordata > Amphibia > Anura > Eleutherodactylidae > Eleutherodactylus > Eleutherodactylus coqui. The sequence continues at coordinate 89,208,902 of NC_089844.1, forward strand.
CCCGCCTCCCATCCTCTGTAACATTACTCGTCAGATGTGAAGGTTCCAGGGGCCCATTTCTGTCTTCTAAGACTGCCTCAATCTTCCAACTACCTAATGCACACTGTGCATTCGTAGCCTTAGGAACGTCACACTTCTCTTTGATTGGCCAGTGCTGTTCATATGAGGAGGAGAAAATTTAGTGGGTTCAGCTGAGACAAAATACCCAGGGTTCGCACCGAAACAGGGAATGATTTGGTTAGCTGCAGCACTGAAAGGGTTAAGTGTCTAGTATGTGAGCTGACTGTCTGGAAAATTTATCTGTTTGTTTTGTCAGATGACCTTATGTGATATATGTGATTGCAAGTTGAATTCTGGGTGGTTCTGTTCTGGGCTTGCAAGAGAGAGAAGAGATCTGCAAGAGGACCACACAGGCACCTACAGCCTGTGCGGCCCAGAATCGAAGAGGTGGTAAAGAGTCTTCCGTCTGCGGTGGGATTTCTGTACCCAGGAGATATGGATGGACCCTTCCTAAACTAGTAGTGAGAGAGAGTGAGGAACCACCATGCAGTGCACCCTTGTTTATTAAATGTGAGTGTTGACCACTAAAGTGTTGGAGAAAAGAGAGCGTATTGCCGGGATCAGGTCCTACAGAAAACAAGACCGTGGTTTCTCCTGTTCACCTGTGAGTCCCCCCTGTCACACCACTTTGATGTGTTTGCACTGTTATTCTGCTGGCATGTATTTTGGAGTCGTCAACAAGTTATTACAAGTAAAGCGACCAGTTGCCCATCTGTTTCTGCAGGCTGTGTCTTAAAAGAACCCAGTGTGTGTGTGGAATTCCCCCGTGGCAGAAGAAACGGTGCATCACGCGTGATACAAAACAGGCCTAAGGTAATCCAGCATTGGGTTCCCCGTTTATTAACCTGACCTCGGCCCTTGGACGTGTCAGCGGTTACCCTCTGGGTGTGAGACGGTAGAGCCACGGTGACTAGGCCCAAGCTCTACCTTGCTGTCTCCTAGGCCGTAGCCTGCTTCTCGGACGCTGCACTAATACCTTGCCAGGGTGTCGGAGTGAACAGAAATTGCCTCATTTGATTAATATTTGCCATAAAGCATTCCAAAATATTCTTAATCAAAGTTTATTCATTAAGAGGAACACTTTTATGAGGTTATTATAGTTGACATAGTTTTTATCCAGTTAAGTAGCATATTGGGATCTAGTGGGTGTGGCAGGAAACTCCAAACACCAACATGTATGTAGCCATATAGACCAGGCAACAGTAATAGACTTCAGTATTGGTCCCTTTCTGCAATAGGTCTTGTGACTTTGTAAGGTGGTGGAGGAGAGCCCTGTGCCACTTAAGCAAGTTGGCAGAATGTAAAAGATATTACAACCTTGCTATTCCATGTTGTTTTTTCCAATATTTTGTTATATTATGTGTTTGGAGAAAATGTAAAGTGATTTCTTTACAGATAGTGAGAGAAATCCAACCACGTTGTAGGAGACAGTTGAGGAGCTTGCCCTGGTGGTGATTGATAGACCCACCATACACCCAAGAAGCTGCTTAACTGCCTCGCGTTTGTGCTGATGGCCTGATTATTGGCTGAAATATCCCTCAAACAAGCTATTTCCAGCGATAGTTGTCGCATGTAAAAGTGGGGCCTGACAGGATAATGAGCGAGAAATCACCCATTAGTCACTAGTGACTTCATTTCGGCTCGCTGAAATGAAGCGGCTAATGAGCAACTTCTCACTCGGTGTAAACGGGTGTTTATGGTAAATGTAGGTGGGCACCGGAAGAGATCTCTGACACATATCACCTACATTCACTGAATGATTATTGCTCCTGTGTGGAGTAATAGGTGTAATAGTCATCTCATATATAAGCATCCTTATGATTACAATGTTGTGTTTTGTTGTAAGAGAAGATAAGCAGACAGAAGCTGGGGTGGTGAGTAAGGGTGCATTCACATAGACGATTTTCAGGTTTGAGTTCGGTCCAATTGCAATATGGATGGAAGTTGCATGTGAAAAGAACACATTAATTTCAATTTGTTTATTCACATGAGTGATTTTTCTCTCAGATCACTGGTCTGAAATAGACAAATTGTAACATGTCCTGTTTTGGGACACTTCTGTTCAAGAGTGGCCCATTATTTCCTATTGGAGACCAAAAAAATTCACATCAGACTCTGATTTAACTTTTCATGCAAGTACAATGAAATTTTCTATTTTTATTGTAGGAACATGTGATTTTCATGCGTATGAAAATCACAAGTGCGTCGATACAATGTGGTGTTCTCGTAAAACACATCACGATCACAGAAAAAAATCACTGCTTTACGAGTGAGATATTGGTCGGAGTTTCTTGGACCGATATCACTATCAGCCATGTGAATGCACCCTTAGCATGTCTCTATGCTAAATTAAGTAAACAGCATATTGCTAAAGTTTAGCCACAAATTATATGCTGACGTAACCGCCCTTGCATGTGAGGAGAGCTAATACCCGATCCTATTTAAGCAGTGTTCATGCCATTCTTAGCGTGGAACTATCTGGGACAGAGAGTGGCAAGCACGACCTGCAATGCATTGAAGACCAAGGTCATTTTCCGCTGCATAAGGCCAGGCTCCAACAAATGGGTTGGATTCCACTTGCAGATATCCACAGCAGAAGACCAGCAGGTGCACGCAGAAACAAATTGGGAATGGTGGTGTAGTGGCCCGGAGCTAATGGGGCCCCTACATAATGTATGAATGCATTTATCTCGTGCTTTGTATTGTCAGTGTCTTTCATGTTGCATGAATATGATGTGTATTGTCTAGCTGTAACACTGAATGAGTTAACTGTCTCATATGTGAGATGTCTGAGAAATGTATCTTGTTGTCAGTCATGTGATCGTGCTTTTTATGTGGATGCAAGGGGTTTTGCAAGAGAGAGAGCCCGTGCCAGTCATTCTATGCTAGTCTAAACTGCGGGTAAGCCACACAAACCCCTTCAGTTCTGTGTGTTTAAGAATGGAAGAAGCTGAAAGGCATTCTCAGCCTTCCCTGGGTCTGCTCTGCCAAGGGGATGCCAGTGGTGCCCTGAGCCACTGATAAACAGAGAGAGAATGGAACCACGATCGCAGTGTGGAGTGTCTGCAGAACGTGAGTGTCGACTGGTGAGTGTAAATTTGTCAATTGGACTGTACATAATTTTCTACAAGTAAAGGAGCACTGTTCCCGGCTTTGTTAGTTAAAAGTTACCTGTAAGTGTGGATCATTTATTTCATCATTTAGATTCGCAGAGGAATGAACAGTGGAGTCACCCGTGACAACCTACTGCTAAGGTAAACCACGTCCTGGGTTACCCTTTCTTGCAAGACCTCCCCTCGATAACCTGCTAGCCTTCGGGTGGGAGATGGTAGAGCCCCGTGACAAGGCCCAAACTCTACCCCACTGTCTCCTAGGCTGAGGGCCCGCTTCTCGGACGCTGCAATGGCATATGCGTGCGGTTCTCCGTGCGGGTGTATTCGTATCATCCACATGGAAGAAAGATCACAAGCACAGAATGACACCATAAAGTAGGCTAATATCACTCATGCGACCGTCGTGATCTCTCTCTCCATTCCGTTTTTTTTATCTGGTCTCCTAGCAACTTTCGAGCAAATCCCCATCATACGCAATATTAATTAAAGAAATCTGCAATGAAATAGAGCAAGCTGTGATTTTTTTTTCCGCTCACAGAATCCGCAAATCCTACCGACACATCTGAGTGCACGATGAAAGTGTATGACTTTCAAAGCCCGCGTATTACTGCATATTGTCCGTGTGGACGGCGAAAGCGGAAACTCAGTTTAAATCTGGTCATGTGAAACCGGCCTTAGAAATACAGAAAGCATTGTCAGCTTTAGTGGTACTAAAGCTCTATCGACCTAAAACACAGATCAAAAGCTGCATCTATCATTCGCATGCAGGTATGGTTCTCGGCACTGGTTGCTGTCTGCTGTCAATGCTCTAATGTAGTGATGAGCAAACCTTTGAAAATGTTGGTTTACAAACTTTTACAAAATTTAGTTTGGTCCAAATCAAACTGAAAGTTCACCAAAAATGCTAAACTGGTGTATAACACTATCTTAGATCCATACAAGTGCTGTATAACACTCCGGGATAGCTATACAGGGCTTTTATGTTTCCTAGACTGTGTTATACATCAGTGTTCGGGACTAGTGTTGAGTGAACTGAACCAGTAGAACCGTTCATTTGGTAGAACCTTGCTAAAATTCTCAGTTTGGGTTTGTGCCAAAACAAACTTTTAGCAATGTTCGACCCAAAGTAGGTTTCCACTGGTTCATTTCACTCAAAACTACTATATGTCCTCATTATGTCTACAGTTTGTATCTGCATGTGAGAGCATCTCAGTAGATACATTTTTTGAAAGCACTTCTATGACTTTGCTGATTACTCCTGTGTCTTCAAACCAACTAATCTGCACAACAGCTTTCCTCATGTTAGGTTGTGGGTTTGGGAGCTGTGATTCTACAGGTTTTCATGAGCACAGCTTTACAGGTGAGGGTTAACTGAGCTGGCTGGGTGTGGTATTCTCCTCCAGCCAATCCCTTCCTTTCTGCTGCATTTAAATACCAGCATCTCTTGGTAGTAGATGCTGGTCATTTTAGTGCTTTACCATTTTACTCTGTGTTAATCCCACTCAGAGCTGGCATTAAGCATGTTTGTCTTAAGTGTCTCTCACCTTCCCTGAGGACGGTCTGGACACCTGTTGTCCCTCCCCTCCTTGTGTTCTGGGGTGCATACATTGAGTAGTGTGTGGTATGATGACCGCACAAGTGCATACACCCGCAGGTTTCTCCCTATCCCTTTGCAGGTGTGGCCTCCAAACGTCCGATGTCTTATGTGTGTGTCAGGTGGGTCATGCTTGACACTGTTCCCTGTATCTGTTCCCTGTATCTGTATGAGAGCATGGTGGCTGACTCTCTTTCCCCTTGGAATGAGGACACTTGGACTAGCTATGGTTTTCTAGATGCGAGTTCTGGGTTGGGTTCCGGTTCTATGTCTTTCGCATAACCGTGTGTGTTGGTTTGAACAGCTACGTGTTTTGTATGTCTGTTCAGGTGGCTAGACATGAGGTGTGAATGGTAGTGTTCTGTGTTCAGTGTATGTGTGAACAGTGTCATGTCCGTCCTGTGTTTGGTGCATCTCTCCAGGTTCCTAATCAGGGATAGCCAGGTCCCAGATGAAGACAGTGGGGCTGTCCTTATCAGGACAATCACCGTGCTTTTAGGCAGGGGTTTCCCACTTCCCCTGATTAGTAAGAGACAGGTGTCCTTCCATCTTTACCTGCAGAGGTGTAATTGTTCTATGCAACATGATGAGAGTTGTTGCGGTTTTATTAGGACACTATTTTTGTCCGTGCTGAAGTGTGGCGCTTTAGTGTGCCGCATAGACGTAACATCTCATTTCTGAAGCTGTCCTGTTCACGTTTTAGAAAAATTTTAAAAATGGTCACCAATATTTCACCTCCATGATTCCTCATTAGAAAGGAAGCACTAGATTTTAGAATATATTCCCGACCCCCACTAACAACTATTGGGGCTGTTCTTAGATACAATTACTAGAGCGTTTTCCCATCAAGAAAGTAATAGGCATCTTCTGTTTCTTAATTATTTTGTTCAGTATGAAAAAAAAATGTCTAGAGAAACATATTTCTTTCCAGCCATATTTCCATTCATCTGTGCACTGAACTAGAGGGACTGAACAAACAGATCACTAGCTTGAAATCATCATCATAAAATAAGCTATAACCCGCACCACCATGCCATTTTTCTTTAATATGTGATTCATAGAGGCAGTGTACTCATTCTATATTACTGGCAGTAATGCAGGCCTGGGTAGTACTGATAGGGAATGTTTTGCATTGTATTGTTTGCTTTCGGATACATAAGTCTATATCATGTCTGGTTAGGCAAAACACTATCCAATATAGGCTGTTGAATGAAGCATCGGAGAAGATTGAGGGCGCTTCCAGGACTAGAGATTTATCATTTTTTTTTACTTTCGTCATTTCGTCCGTTTTTCCATTGATACAGCTGTATGAGAAATTCTTTGCAGGATGAGTTGTATTTTTTCATGGTATCATTTAATGTCCCCTATAATGTATGGAAAAAATGTAAAAAAAAAATTAAGAGGGTAGAAATGAAGAAAATGCAATTGCGCCATTTTCGGAAGCTTTCGTTTTTACAGCATTCACAGTGCAGTAAAAAAAAACATATGAACTTTGTTCTGTGGGCCAGTATAATCACAGTGATACAAAAATTATATCGTTTTCTCATATTCTTCTACTTTTAAAAAGAAATAGAATTTTAACTTAAAGAGAGATTGCTTTTGCCATTTTCTGAGGACCGTAACTTTTTTTTATTTTTTCGTTGATTGGGCTGTGTGAGGGTTGAACTGTAGTTTTTATTAGTACCACTTTGGGAGACATGACTTTCTGATCACTTTTTATTCAATGCAAGATTAATATTATGGTATTTTAATAGTTCTAACAGTGCAGACTTTTACATGCATAGTGATACGAAATGTGTTGTTTTTTTTTTTTAAGTATTTCGATTTTTTTTATTTTTTTTTTATGGGAAATTTGGGTAAAGGTTTTTAATTTTTTATATTTTTATTTTTTTTTACTGTTAAAATAGATTTAATCAAGTTTTTTTTAAACTCTTTTATTTAGTCCCCATAGGGTACTTGAACTTGCGGTCATCTTATTGCTTGCACTATACACTGCACTACTTCAGTAGTGCAGCTTATACTGTTTTTAAGGTTGCCTATGCAGCTCTATCAAGGGCATGGCTTGATAGGCATCTATGCATTGAAACCCTGCAAGCCTTCAGTAGGTTCCAGGCTGCCATGCTAGCCCATCAGAACTCCAAGATCATGTTGTGGATGGCTTTGATAGGGCACGGTAAGTGGTCCCTTCTCCCACTGACTGTTTAGACGCATGGTCAGCTTTAATTGTGGCATCTAAGAAGTTAGCAATTGAGATTAGAGTTAACTCTAATTGCGGCAGTTGCCGGCAGCTGTCAGCAGTATCTGATACCCACTGTGTATGGGGCAGACTCGGCTCCATACACCCTTCACAACTGCATGGTATATATTTACAATATGTGGTCGAGAAAAGGGTTAAAGAGACACTCCCTTCATTGTTGAAGTACTGTATAGCCATGTGTGACTACTGTCACAGTGGTTAAGGCTACCCATACATTTTAGAACCCAAACTGCCTCATCCATATTTCCTCCCACATCTGGCACTGGAGCGCTCCTTAAAGAGGATCTGTCACCACGCCTGACATATCTGTCTTTAGTAAATACTTGTATTCTATGTTGGAGCATCTTTTCTTAGAATATTACTTTGTGATGTTTCTTTGTTATTTCTTCTTGAAATTTATGAATAAATTGACAACTGGGTGTTACCGAAACATCCATACATATTTGCTGGCATCTTCTGATTGATGTATTATTCCATTGTTCTACATTCAATATGTCCATTTTGGGTGTCTTGGGCAGAGCGAACATGTGCTATGAAACCAGGAATAGGGCGGAAGGAGCTGACGGGTATTGACCCCACTGGCCAAAACCAGAAGTGAAGCAACTGGGGATACAGAACCACAACAAAGCAGCTGAAGCACCAAAAATGTGTAGAGAGAGCACAGCAGGTAACATAACAGGTGGCAACTGTACTTCAAGGTATTTGGGATGCTGAACGATGTCATACAGGTAAGGCGAATAAAGTTTAGAGTGGGAACCTCTTTAAATCTTGAAGAACTGCTTTTAATGGGGAAAAGGCAGGTGAAAATAAATAAATAAATAAAAAGGCCCTTTAACCCCTTAAGGAAGTAGCCCTTTTAATTTATTTCTTATTTTTATTTTTGTTTTTTCCTCCCCACTTTTAAAAAATTACAACTTTTTTTGTTTATCCACCAATGCAGCTTTCTGAGGGTTTGTTTTTTGCGGGACGATTTGTATTTTTCATTGTTACTTTGTAATGTATCATATAATGAAAAACAATACAAACATTCTAAGTAGAGTGAAATGGAATAAAAAGCGCAATTCCGCCATCTTTATTTTTATGGTATACACACTGCAGCAACAATGTCATGATAGCTTTATTCTGTGGCGCAGTGCGATTACTATAATACCGCAGTTTCTATTGGTACCATTTTGCATTGCATACAACGTTTTGCTCACTTTTTATTATATTTTTACTTGCAGACAGGATAACCAAAAAAGTGCATATTCTGTGGATGGGGGGGGGGGGGGGGGTTATGCCAACATTTGCAATGCATTGTAAATAATACGTTACTTTGATCAAACTTTTGTGGACACCACGATATCAAATATGTTTGGGTTTTTTTTTATTTAAATGTACTAAAAAAAAAGGTGTCATCCGTGCGTAGCTGCTCTGTCGTTGTCTTTTTTTTACTGCAGATGGACCTGGCAGCTCACCGTCAAACATGCACAGTATGGATTTTTATTCCCGTCGCTGGGTGATCATGCAAAATCTGCGACCTATCCACAATGTTCATTGTGGACGGGCCAGGGGTCAGACAGCTTTCATTGACTTCAATGGAAGTCATCTGTGCGGAGCCCGCATGAAAATTGAGCATACTGCGATTTTTTCCTCCGGAAATTGTAATTGATTTCCACTCGTGTGTAGGAGGCAGCAGAACTCCATAGGAAGTAACGGGCGGTATTTGCTGCAGATTCTGCAGTAAATATCTGCCCATGTGCAGGAGGCCTAAAAGATATTAATTGTGCACTGAATATCTGAGTATTTTTTCTCCTTATCTCCAATTAGATGCACTTGTCAGTGTCAGGTCTGAAGTCTAGCCAGCAGGTCTGCATATGTATATATATTACCTCTATTCCCTTTGTTAACTTGATAAGCAGCTTTCCCCCTTTTTTTCTTTAACCAACCCAATAATTTACAAATAAGGAATGGAAAAAAAAATTATATATATATAAATTTGTGATGGCATGAAATATGGAGTTACCAATCATGTATAGTCTTATTTTATTGAAATTTCAAGAAAGTTGCAGAAAACCTTAAGTTATACATTACCAAGTGCAATTAACATATTTAAGTAGGCCATTGTGAATTGGTGTTTTGCACATAGCATGAATACATTGCAGCTAGAGATGAGCGAACGTACTCGTAATGAGTACTTACGCACCCGAGTACCGCCATTTTCGAGTACTTCAGTACTCGGGCGTAAAGATTCGGGGGGGCGCCGGGGGGCGGGGAGAGGCGCGGCGGTGCGGGGGGGAGCAGCGGGGAACAGGGGGGAGCCCTCTCTCTCTCCCTCTCCCCCCCACTCCCCACTGCTACCCCCCGTGCCGCCACGGCGCCCCCTGAATCTTTACGCGCGAGTACCGCTGTACTCGAAAATGGCGGTGCTCGGGTGCGTAAGTACTCGTAACGAGTACGTTCGCTCATCTCTAATTGCAGCTTTATGCTATATAGAATAATGGGAAATTTAGGCTAAAGGCCCGTGATTCCATCATAGAGAAGATATCGGGATCATATTTTTATTACTAAATTAAGGCAGAGAAGGGATGCTCCCTATCAATTCAATTAAAGAGAGAAGGAAAAGAAAGTGGGGATGGACTTACCTTTTAAACAGCTTTAGAATTTGCAGGAAGAGATTATTAATTTACTGTCCCCACTTCAGTCATCTTCGTCATCTTCACCTTCCTCACTACATGCAAAGGAAGAAAGTTCTTAAAAACTACTAAATACATTTCACAAAAGATAGGAAATGCAGTTGAATGTAGTCAGCAAGACATGGAAATTAGGGTCTCACAAAGCAGACGTTATGGCAGATCACTGGGACATACCAGAAAAAAAGACCAGTTGAAAATTGAGTCTTTTGTCAAAAACACAGAGCATACCATCCATCCTACTTTTTTGTCAAAAACCTAGAGCATACGTTTGCAGGACACTTTCAAGCCCCAGCCCCAATCTACCCAGGATCACCTACAAATCACACTGAGAATGCCCATCTTTATACAAATTATAACATTCGTAGGACAATTCACTCAAAAAAATGGCATGACTTGGAGGTGTGATAAAGTGTTCTGCAAAACAGATCAGGGAAGGCAATATTACATAATGGTACCATAAATGTCACAAGAACATAGCATACAATACAGTCAAGAGTCATGTACAATACATTATATATTACACTGCACTAAAAACAATAAAACTTGACATATCAGTCAAAGGGTTGTAGAGAAGAAGGAGAAATAACACACCCAAAGCTTTGTTGATAGACATACAAAAGAGAGAAGGGTATAAATGCTCTTCTTGGTCAACATCCAGATGCCTTACTCACCTGCTGAAAAAGTCCATTTTCCAACCAGCGCATTGGTAGCAATTTGGTCAAAAGATTCTCTTTGAGGAGCTCCAAGCTGCTAGGTTATCTCTAAAGGAGTATTCCCAAAATTGACTTTTATCTTATCCTCAGTAATGAGACCCTCACGATTCAAAAAATAGGGGTGCTGAGTATCCCTCTCCTCCATACTCCCGCACTGAGGGCATATTCACATGGATGAGTTCAATCTCAACTACATTGCACTTGACTTTTCTGCAATGGCGCTGTATTTTGGCATTCAAATCTCATCCCTGTACATGCATTTTCCTCCATGTGAAGAAACATTGCATGTGCTTTCAATAGTTAAAATAATAAAAAACACAAATCGCATGCCATGTAAGTGCCATGTGACTTTTTTTACTGGGCTCTTTCTCTCAGTCCTATTCCCTCAGCATGTTCGAATGCCATTCCACTCAACCTCCTCACTATGAGGTGGTGCAGTGAGCCCCCAATAAGGGGGAGAAGGGGAGCACAGGACTACTGTTCTCGGGGTCAGTGGGGGTCTTAGCGGTGAGACCCTACTAGTCAGATTATAGTTACCTATCCTATGGATAGGTGATAAAAGTCAGTTTTAGGAATAACGCTTTGAGGCAGCGCTCCCTGGATAAAGTAAGAACAGCAGCTCTTTTCCAGAAGGATTAAAACTCTCTTCATGCCACTTATATGCTGTAGAACATGGGCTTACGAGGTAGTCCCCTATAGGTGGCTATGGAAAGGCCGTTTTCTTTCTTTTAGACGAAAGCAATTTTGCATATTCTTCCCAGGTAGCATTGCCCTAAACACTCACTAATAGTTGGGTCTCCATAAGAAGATTCAGCACCACCTTGGATATTGTATGGCTCTTATAAGTTCACAACCAATTTTAACCCCTTAAAGACGCGGACCCTTTATTTTTTCCATTTTTGTTTTTTCCTCCTCCCTTTAAAAAACCCTGTTACTTTCCGTTAGTACCAATTTGGAATGCATAGGACTTTTTGATCGCTTTTTATTGCGTTTTTTTCTGGGAGACAGGGTAACTGAAAGTGCATTTATGGCGTTCTTTTTTTTTTTTTTTCAGACGATGTTCACCGTGCAGGGTAAATAATGTGCTACTTTGATAGATCGGACTTTTACAGACGTGACGATACCAAATATGTATTTTTATTTTAGGATTTAGATTTTTAAATTATAGAAATGGCAAAAGGAGGGTGATTTAAACTTTTATTACATTTTTTTTTTTTACAATTGAAAAAACTTTATTGATCTTTCTTTTACTTTACTTTTAAGTCCCCCTGGGGGACTTTAACATGCAATGCCTTGATTGCTTCTAGGCAGCCTAGATAGGCAGTCTCCCAAGGCAGCCTCTGGCTGGCATGACACCTGCATGGCTCCCCTGATCTCACCACGGGGGGGTCGTATGGGACCCCCAAACATCGTTCGGGGCATTTAAAGGGTTATTAGCCGCAATCGGCCGCACAGCTGATTGCAGCTATTGCCAGCGGGTGTCAGCTGTAATAAACAGCTGACGCCCGTGCTGTGTGAAGAGAGGTCGCCCCACGACCTCTCTTCATACATACCCCGACAATCCAGGACGTAAATGTACGTCCTGGAGCGGGAAGGGGTTAATAAAGTGTCCTTCAACCATGAAAAAAATTATAGATTGGACCTCTGCTTTCTTTCATCCACGAAAATGGCCTGAGTGTTACAGCATTCCTTCAATCTTTGACATCACAGCATTATACTGCTAGAAGCAAAACATTCCTGGGAATATACTAGAGGGCTTTTCCCCCATCATAATTCACACAATTGAATATATACAATTATCCACCATCCTAGATGTAAAGATTCACTAGAATTGAAATAAAGTTTGTTCATGTTATGTAATAATGTCTCTAAAGTTGTTATACAACATTAGAACTAAGTGACTGCTTTCTTCCAAAAATAGCGCCATCCCTCACTAGGAGAACAGTCAATTTAATTGCAGAAATGGGGTCAAATTGGATGCCTTATCTCCTCCTTGCCATGCATGCAGAGAAGGCATTAGATGGAATCCATTGGACGCTTGCTTCTACCATCATACAGAAATTTGGAATTACAGACAGCTTCCTTAAAACAATCCAAGCATTATATACTGCCTCTTCCACCAAAGTTTTAATTGACGGTACTCTATCCACACCATTTAATATAACCAATGAAAGCAGGCAGGGCTGTCCCCTCTCCCTGAAATTATTTGCAATTGTCATGCAGCTTATGGCAGAACTGATCAGAACTTTCCCAGCGGTTAAAGGTTTTTTGTTGAAACAACATAAAATTGGGCTATTTGCTGATGATAACATAGTATGTTAGGCTGAAGGAAGACAATGTCCATCTAGTTCAGCCTGTTTCCACGCCCCCTTGTTGATCCAGAGGAAGAAAAAAAACCCCAATGAGGCAGAAGCCAATTTAGCCCATTTGGGGGAAAAAATTCCTTCCTGACTCCATAATGGCAGCCAAAATAATCACTGGATCAACATTTTGAAAGTTCCTACCTGACTCCAAGACCCGGATCAACAACCTTGCTGGTTATTTGATGTCTACATTCTGTAATATCGTAGCACTCTAGAGAGGCATCTAGTCCCATCTTAAACTCCTCTATGGATTTTGCCATCACCACTTCCTCAGGCAGAGAGTTCCACAGTCTTACTGCTCTTAGAGTAAAGAACTCCCTTCTATGTTGGTGATAAAACCTGCTTTCTTCTAGACATAGACATGAATGAGTGTGAGTCAGACCTGCCTCTGATTGGCTCAGCACTGAGCCAATCAGGGGACAGGTCTGACTCACACCCACTGCAGGCCGGCCGCGCGGGACTCCGGCTGCCGGAAGCAGGTGAGTATATATATTTTTTTTATTTTAACACTTTTCTGGATGAATTGCAGGGAAGGGCTTATATATTTAAGCCCTTCCCGACAATTCATCCCGCGCACGCCGGCAGCCCATTGCTTTCAATGGAGCCGGCTGTATTGCCGGCTCCATTGAATTCAATGGGCAAACATCGTTCTTCTCTGCCACAGCTGTTACAGCTGTGGCAGAGAAGAATGATTTGTCTTCTATATGTTCTCAATGGGGTCGGCGCTGCTACCGCCGCCCCGATTGAGCGCATATAGAGAAGAGAACAGGAATCGCAGATAGGTGCGATCTGCTATTTCTGTTCTATAATTTATCGGATGAGCGCATAAAAAGCGCTCATGTGTCCGATACCATTGCAAAGCAATGGTTCTATAAAATCGCCAGACGCATGCGCATGCGCAAATCGCGCGAAAAAACGCCCGTCTGACTAAGGCCTTAGGGAAAGATATAATGTGTTTCTTAACTAACTTTATTCACATTGCCAGATATACTTTTAACACTCGTTTAAAAAAATACATTTTCTCAAGCAACCTAATTCCTTTACTCTCCAAAGCTCCCCCAATATGTGGCTCTCTCACTAGGAAGTGCTACGGTATCCTATCCGGAGAATGGGACTTAATAAGGTTCATTTGTTAAATTGGGAAAGAGACTTAGGGGAAATCTTTTCTCCATCACAGTGGTTGATGTCCTTTGAATGGGCAAACAAATCCACTTTATGTGCAAATCTCCTGCAAACCCATTAACCAGATGGTATTATACTCCCTCCAGGTTGGGGCGATGCTTCCCTAACATCAGCAACAAATGCTGGAGGGACTGTGGTCAAGAGGGTACTTTATATCATATTTTCTGGGACTGCCCTCAAATACAAGCAGTAACGGGTATTAAAACACCTAAAAGCCCAAAACTAGCCTTCTTGCTGTTGGGGTGCAACGACATTTCCCAGCAATACTGGAAATGATCCTGCCACTATTTACTAACTGACAAACTCACTTTAACCAGAAAGTGGAAATCCAAAGTTCCCCCTAGTACTAAAGAGTTACATGTCATGATAGCAGATCACTGCATATATGAAAAAATATTTGCTAGAACTAATGATTACTTTTCTAGATTCAAATCTAAGTGGAACCCCTGGCTGCGCTCCCTGTTAAAATAAGGTTTCCCCCTTGTTTTCTTTCAACCTTCATTCATTGTATTTCATTACCTACCAACTGTATATCTTGTCTAAACTATATTCTGGAGATAGTAATACCCATTCACTCATGCACACTGGCTCATCAGGGCCTGTTGAACATATGCCTATCTCCTTGTTTTAACGCTTCGTGTCGTTATATATCAAAAGAAAAAGATCTTGTAATAATTCTATAAAACCCAATAAAAAATATTTGCGTAAAAATAGTGCCATCCCTGTCCAAAGGTTGAGTGTTATATTTTAGCTCAGCTGCATTTACTTCAATGTAGTTGAGCTGCAATACTAGACACAACCCACAGACAGGTGTGGCACTATTTTTAAATTAGTTCAACCTACCTCACTACTCTACCTATTGTGGTAACCTAGAAGTTACTCACTCCTAGGGACTGCCATCTTCTTCTTTAAGATGGTTGTCACCACTCTCATAGAGACACAGAACTATCGACTTCATGAGATCTCTGGCTTCTGCCAGCATTATTGCACTCACACCAAAGCATTACAGCATCAACATACTGGAATATAACACAAACTTCAGGGTTTTCAACCCTCAGTGTCCTTCTCACGCTATCTAGCTAGGGTGTCTAGGGGGCGTCCTCCCCTGTCAGGCTTGTGCCGCACCTCAGGCTTTGCAGCTCCTAAAGCTGGCTTTCTGCAGGGAACTCAATGTGTCTGGATGTTTTAATTATTTCAAACACACCCATACAGCTGTCCCTGCTGATTAGAAAACATTATATCTGATTTTACACTCTCTGCAGGCCATCCTGTGTACTACCTTGCCACAGTATCCATACTCCCTCTGTGATATTGTGGCACCAGAGAGTCCCAGAGTGTGAGATCTCACAAGTTATCATGAGATCTTGTGCTCTTATTAAAATGCTTAGCAATCAAATAGTGTTTTATTAAAGGAAACCTGTCAGCTTGACCATGGTGCGCAAACTACAGCACAACAGGTTATAGACTAGGAGTGGTCAAGCAGATTGTTACATAGTTTTATGAGCAAATATTTACTATAACTTGTATTTTATTCATTTACATCTCTGCTCACTTTGGGCTTAGGAGTCTAGTGGGCGGTCCCATCAGTGTTTGACAGCTATCTGTGTATGGCTGTGCATATAGAAATAGTTGTCAATTACTGAACTAAATCAGAACACAAGTTCTTATAATAACTTGTGAGCTTTTGCATCCCAAGATTCTCTGGTGTCACAGGGAATGTTGTGAGAACATGGGGCATAGTAGAGGGTGAAAACTGGAAGTACCCAGACTGGTTCCCTTGGAGATGTTAGTAAAGTTACACAGTGCATGGAGCCTCTATGATTGGTAGAAATTTTTTAAATTCTAATTAATTGGAATACAATTAAGAAAAATTAAGTTTGGTAAATATTTAACTACCGATGGACGATGGAGAACATTCAATGGCCTACTAATACCTCTAGTACAATTTTTCCAGGGAACCCCTAAGAGATTTAGAATTATTGTTCTAGTACCATTTCTGTTCAAATGTAGGCATGGGGCATCTGTGGACCACCTTGCTTATTTAAAATCAGAGCAGGATGGCAAAGTTCTGGGGCAATCAATTTATTTTAGAAAGAAGTTCCACTTTTGATGATCATCAGATCGAAGGAAATTAAAGGGGTTGTCTCGCGAAAGCAAGTGGGGTTAAGCACTTCTGTATGGCCATATTAATGCACTTTGTAATGTACATCGTGCATTAAATTTGAGCCATACAGAAGTTATTTACTTACCTGCTCCGTTGCTAGCGTCGCCATGGCTCCGTCTAATTTCGCTGTCTTCTGGCGTTTTTAGACACGCTTGCGCAGTCCGGTCTTCTGCCTGGTGAATGGGGCCGCTCGTGCCGGAGAGCTGCTCACCGCGTCGTCATCGTAGCTCCGCCCCATCACGTGTGCCGATTCCAGCCAATCAGGAGGCTGGAATCGGCAATGGAACGCAAGGAAGGAGAAGAAAATCCACGGTGCACCATGGGAGAAGACCCGCGGTGCACCGTGGGAGAAGACCAGCAGCGCCATCTTTAAAAGAAGAATAGAAGAAGCTGCAGAACGCTGATGCAGGTAAGCGCAATGTGCTTTTTAAAAACTAACCTATGCTTTCTTTTTAACAGGGCAGAATGCGGGGGTAAGTGGAAAAAAAATGTTTTCGCTTTCACCACGAGACAACCCCTTTAACTCCCTGGCCCTGTGTGTGTCTGTGCCTAATACCGTAGCTCAGCACTATTTTCTTTTTTCTGGTATTCATTGTAGGTCTCAGGGGTTAGACATCTACAGTCAAGCATCATAGGCCCATCCTAACGATAGGCAATCAATTCTTAAGTCTGGCGATACACTTAAAAGGGTCCTTAACATCACACTTAAATCCATTTCCCTGGGTTCCATTCCAGGGTTCTATCTGATTCCCCAAAAACAAGATTCAGATGGAACTTGGAATGGAACCATAAACTTTTATTAGTCAAAAGCAGACCAATAAGGTCTCTGTTAGTTTAAGTCATTGGTCAACTACTCTATTCTGTCTGGCACAAATGCTAGAAATCAACAAAGCCTAATCAAATAGAGACCTTATTTGTCTTCATTTTCAGATGGAACCTTGAGCTGAAACCCTGAAACACAGGTGTGAATTGACCTTTACATAGCTAACCCTCTCGAACCCCAATATACATCCATGCTCGGCTGAGTATAAATGGAAAGAGGGGAGTAAGCCACTGCCAGGTATCTCTGGCAGTGGTTTATCTCATCTGAGAACAAAATGATCTAACATGTTGAAATAATGCATTTTGGCCAAACCTGCAGGCTTTGGTGAGACTGACTAAATGTGTATTATGTTGGCCCAACAAATGTTGATGGAAATTCGAGACAACATCAAACACATGCAATGGTTGGCTGATTCTGCAAAATCTGCTCTAAACTTTAATCCAACGTGTATATGGCTACATTTAGTCATGGGAAGTCACTTTAAGCCTACCATATATCATGCAGAAAAGGTGCAGCTGCTGTAGTAAAGAAGTAGTCCTTTATACTTGTTAATATATACTATATATTTTATAGTATACAAGTATATATATGTACTCGTATACTATAAAAAAACATGGACAGGGGTAAGGAGAAACCTTCCAGGAAACCAATACAACAATGAGGCGGTCTGCTCAATATGCTGCTGCTTTTCGATTCCTTTTATATCACAATTTAGCATAAGTTAATCACAAACTGAACAGGGCATAGCTGTAACATGATGTGATGGAGAAGAATGTGATATCCATGGATTACAATAAAAATCTAAGATAAATAGCTGCAGATTGATCTACAGCTCAGAATTAGCTCTCAAATAGCAGTTAACGGCGACGTCCTGCAGAGTTCAAATGGTGGATTTACCTTGTTTGAAATTAGGCCTTTTATATAATCTCAGTGTAGAAAGCCTTTCCTGCCTCATAATTTATTGGATCGAGAATGGAAATTTGCACATAAAGGCTCATTTAATGAAATCAAAGTACAGGGAGGAAACTCCTTGCACATGTTCACCTGGTTGTATTTTAAGCCTATGGTCCTAATGCTGCACAGCAACAATGCGAACCACCAAGGCGTTGTACCACATGCAACATTAAAGTGCATCACCAAATAATAGAACTATCTGCTCATGAATGTTCCTTATCTTTTAAGGCCTTAGTCAGACGGGCGTTTTTTCGCACGATTTGCGGATCGCATGTCGGATGCGCATGCGCAAATCGCGTGACCGGGGGCGAAAAATCGCGGGAAAAATCTGCACCTAACCGCGTTAATCGTCGCAGCAAAACGCCCGTCTGACCGGAGAAAAATCGCCGTGCACATCAAAATGCGCATGAAACTTAGACTGGCCGGTGAAAAAAATGATTTTGGTGCGCACATAAAACGCCGAACGCAGATAGGCGCGATCTGCAAATTGTCTTGTCCTATAATTTATCGCATATCCGCATAAAAAGCGGACATGTGACCGATACCATAGCGAACCATTGGTTCTATATATGCGCGAATCGCATGCGCATGCGCAAATCGCGCGACAAAACGCCTGTCTGACTAAGGCCTTAGGCTTCATGCAACATTTCTCTATCTGGTGCAAAGAGGTGTATGGCTTAAACTGATGAGCTGGGTGCCTTGAACTGTCTCATAGAAAACTTTAGGATCAGTTCTGGTACAACTTTCCCTCCGGTATATCACTACAGTGCTGGAGGGAAAAATGATCCATGACCAGGTATACATGAATTCTGTATTATCTACACAGAATTTCTCTCGTTAGAGGCAAGAGTAATACCAAACACAAACTATGGGCAAACATGGTGCTGTTTCTAGAAAAAAAAACTTTAAAATGTTTACAATCATGGACTGTACCTTTTAAAGGGGTTGGCCCAAGAAGAGTGGCTTTTTATATGGCAGACTTTGAGCTGTCCTTGTATTACAAGGACAGTCATTCATCTGAATGGCCTTCATGTCATACAACATTTCCCCTCCAATGGAAATGCTTTGCTGGCCATTGCTTTTCCTGGCAAAATCAGCTGTTTGCCTGGCGAATCAGAAGTAGGACCTTGGACTATCAGCTGTTCACCCCAATCAACCATATTCTAAAAGGATTCGTCTTTGATGAGCAAACCTCTTTTTAAAGCAACCCTCAAGGCAGGAACAATCAAAAATGTCCACAACACTTCTCTAACTACCTGTTGCAAACTATATTCAAACGCCTTTGTAGTCTAAGATACTGCATGCTGCTCTGAAGGGCCAGTATTGCTCATATTGACAGCACTGGTGAATCAACGTAGGTGTAGGGTCTGGTGTGGCCATCTTTGTTTCTCCAGGCCCAAGGGTTATTTTAAGTCTTCCCTGCTCTGTCATATTGTCATAGTTGTATCCCTACGTCTACTTGGGAAAGCCACTGTGAACTGAAGTAGTAACACCCACATGACAGCCCACATCCACCATCGGAGCTAGCAAAGCAAACTTATCCCTGTATGACTTCCATTCATTTCCATATCTAGGAGAAACCATCGTAGAAAAATGGTCTAACGTTTTATAGCATTTTAACAGTGCACCCCTATGGAAAACTCTTTGTGAAATTTGACAAATATCTGTTAATGTACATTAAGAAGCCATCCTGTTGTCATTTTTTCCACTACTAGTGATGACAGAAGACGTAGACAAGAGCAATCTTGTTCCTTAGGCAACCCTATAATGCTGAAAGCTTTTACTACAATTCTCCTTTTATAATTAATGGAAACTATGCAGATGCAACATCTGGCATTATACCAATTGATCAGTTGGCTGAATCTCTCACTGTCATTTTTAGCTTGGTCATTATTAGTGAGGAGTAGAGATGAGCGAGCGTACTCGGAAAAGCACTACTCGCTCGAGTAATTTGCTTTATCCGAGTATCGCTTTGCTCGACCCTGAAGATTCGGGTGCCGCTGCGGCTGACATGTGAGTCGCAGCGGGGAGCAGGGGAGAGCGGGTGGGAGAGAGGGAGAGAAAGATCTCCCCTCCGTTCCTCCCCGCTCTCCCCTGCAGCTCCCCGCTCCGTGCCGGCACCCGAATCTTCAGGGACGAGCACAGCGATACTCGGATAAAGCAAATTACTCGAGCGAGTAGTGCTTTTCCGAGTACGCTCGCTCATCTCTAGTGATGAGAAAACTTTTGAAAAGTTAGATGTAGCCAGTTCGCCGAATATTTGCAAAAAGTTGGGTTCAAATTAGTTTCAACCAAATCGGAAGTTCACCAAAGCCCTTAAAACTTGTACATAACACTGTTTAAGAGTCATAAAAGCCCTGTATAATACTCTAAGAGTGATATACATCAGTGTCCAGGACTAGTGTTGAGCGAACTGAACCAGTAGAACCCTATTTCGAGTAGAAATTTGCTAAAAGCTCAGTTTAGATGCATGCCAAACCAAACTCTTAGGAAAGTTTGACCCAAAACATGGTGCTACTGGTTCAGTTCACACAACACATGTCATTACACCATAGAACCAAATGGTGATCAGATTCAGTAGAACCTCAAGAACATCTAAAACTGGCCTTAAAAGGGTTATCCAAAGATATCAACGTATCCTCTATTTTCAAGTTCGATAAATGTCTTAACAGAGTGGTCTGAACACTAGGATCTGACCTATCACTCAAAAAGGGGTCCCATGTACCCCCATATGAGTGTAGCAGTGGTTGAACATACACAATTCATTCACCTCTTTAGGACAGCTGGAGCTTGTCCAGCGCCGTACTCGGCTTACCTTTAACAGTCTTCTAGGGGTGAATGGAGCGGTAGTACGCACATTCAACTGCCACTCCATTCATACAGGGGACATGACACCCTTGTTCTCCTGATTATTGGGAGAACCAGTGGTCGGACCCCTCCAATCAGACACTTATTCCCTATCCCGTGGATAGAGGCTAATTTAATATCTTGAGACAACCCCTTGAAACTTTTGGTAGGCGACAAGGAGGTATACCGTACATAACTGGAATGACCCTTATATAATATGTTTATGATTACGGTATATATAGAAGTAATCTTTATGATTAACTTTCCTTCTTGCAGGCATGTTAAGATATGAAATTCTGTGTATTCGTACAGCATTAGCAGCATATTAATAATATAT
This sequence comes from Eleutherodactylus coqui, assembly GCF_035609145.1. Lineage (NCBI taxonomy): Eukaryota > Metazoa > Chordata > Amphibia > Anura > Eleutherodactylidae > Eleutherodactylus > Eleutherodactylus coqui. The sequence continues at coordinate 89,229,984 of NC_089844.1, forward strand.
TCATTGCACTGTCCTAAACAAGTAGGTATCTTTTGAAGCTGCATTTGTTTGAACATTCCTTCATTATAACACAGATGTAATATCAATATCTTTAGACCCTCATTAATTTTTCAGAGAAGTGATTAGCATTTTAAGGCAAACAAGGTGTACATTGTTAGTGGGACATGACCTCGCTGTCATAGAATTATATCCATGATTAATGATCGTTAGAGCCGCAGAGCTAAAAGTTTGAGTGATTATGAATAGATTATTAGCCAGATAAGAAAAAAATGAATCGAGGAGATGGAATCACAGCTGGTGCCTAAATGATGGGTTTTGATAGCTCATCATCCTTCTGGAAAAGTGGTAAAAATAGGCCAAAAAAAAAGAAAATATTTCAAATTTATCTACACAAAATATCGCAGCCAAATATGAAAACTGATCAAATGAAAATATGGTAATATGTGGGTCGCATTATTTTCCAAATATGAAGATAGTCAGGTGGCTATTGTGCTTTTAATTTGATTTCCCTAGGGGGCCATCTTGATGTAATTCACATTCTGCAAACCCAATTTTCTCTGGTCTTTATTTTGGTTTGACAGTGATGAGAATGGAGAATTAGCATGGTTTTGGAGCCAGAAAAAAAAATCAGTTCTTCAACATTCTTTGCCATTGATAAGTACCTGTATATGTGTGATGTGAAGTACACACAGGTTTAATGGACAGGCTATTGTAAAGTATTTGTCAGATGCCACAGTGTGCACACCCAATTCTATAGCTTTTACACCACTCATCCAGTCTGCCATAGCAGAGATGACAATGAAGTATTTTAGGTTCAAAAGAATGCATGCAAAGGCAACGGAAGAGACTGACTCCCCCCTTCCAAAGAAAAATGAATTGGATGTCATGTACCTCATTTACTATGTGTTTTCAACCATTTTTACACTTCCTAGATTAACAAGTGTCTAGAAAAGGGGGTAACTTACTATATATTTGTGTCAAAGAAAACCAGTGTTACAGCTTGCACTCGACTTTTGCAAAGTCCCTACAAAAGGGGGCGGGGGTTACATGGAGTAAGGTTTTTCTTCGAAAGTTGCAAACTTTCTTACAATCTCACTTTAGTAGATGAGTGGTGTACAAAGTAACTCCATGTCTCCAGATATATTTAGAGATGCAACAAATTTATCAACATTCTACACATTTAACCCTTTTCAATCCACCGTCTGACGTCTAAAGACATTCTGATTGAAGCCTGTACAGCTCCGATGTCAGAAGACGTCCGTCAGGGTATTCTTACTGTATATTACTGGCCGCTCTGTTGTCGGGTGCCTCTCCAGCATGTCCCATACCGCAGTACTGGCCAGCAGGTGGCGCCACTGTATAATGGCAGAAAGAGAAAGCCCCCTAGGAAACCCTGAATCCAAAATTGGATTGCAAAGGGTTAAACTGAAAAAGTTAAGAAAAGTTGACAGAAAATTGGCGTCAAAATTTCCTGTGATGATAAATACTCCCCAAGATATGCCACTTTTGTTATATAACCTATATCTTAAATTTTTTTGTGCTGATATTTGAAATCATGAAAGTTTGAAAAAGCATAGGGAGTTGTTTGCAAATGTCTCATACAAAGATAGCGATATATACAGTATGCTTCATCCATAAAATCGTCCATACACAGCTAACCCTCAACCCCAAATGCTGCCCCCCCATCTCACCTTGATTCCTTAGGTTCAAATTAAAACACATACTATTTAACAGAAGTTTAGGCGACTTTATAAAACTTTTTGAAGGGCATAGCTATTGGGCGTGCAAAAGTAGCAGCCATACGTGGCCTCTTGTGCCTGAGCCGAACTAATAGCCCCTAAGAACATACTGGTATTATAAAGGGAATATATAATTGGGGACTGTGTTAATTTTGCATTAAGGACCAAGGGTTAGCTGTATATAAATTTTATGGATGACATATACTGTATATACTTCTATCTATCTATCTATCTATCTATCTATGGGACAAGTTACATCTGTATGTTCTGCTATATTCTTCATGAACCTACAATATTGTGTTACTTTTTAGTTTTCACTCAAACAGTATTTCCCAAAGCCGTATCTTATCCTTGATTTGCACAATGGTGACATAATATATAAAATGCCAACAGTAAGAAGGCAAGACAGGATTTATAAAGAAAAAAGCATTCTAGCCATCGTATATACATTATTGACTCATGCATTGCTAATTCATAATGACACGTGTTCTTTGATTCAATGTGGAAGGCTTATGTCCCATCTCTATGTTGCTGTTATTACAATGTTGCATGTAGATAAACTCCATTGCCTGGGATACAATCTCGAAATATCCCAAAAATACACAGATTAGACATAAAGCAGATTAGGAGATGGTGGTAAAAAGACTTTTCTCCACTAGTAGTTGAGTGTCCCATAATTCACAAGAGAATAATATGTGAAGGTCATTCACTTATTTATGGAAACAAATTAAATTATGCCACAAATAAGTTTCTTCAGAGCAGAAAACTGCTAAGTAATTTATTCGCAAATGACTGTTATAAAATTCTCACACTCTACAAATCAAATTACACTACATCACACAAAGCTCGGAGCCATGCGCTCAGATGATTAACGTCAAAACAAATGATTTGCAATGAAAGTTGGATTTCCTCAGATTGTTACAGCCTACAGACATTCTCAGAGTTCTCGAGAAGCGGTGGAAGACATGAATTTTTACTTCAATTTTAAGAAGCTGTGTGAAGGCGACTGGCTTATGGCACTAAAATGGCTTCAAGACCCAAGTGACTAAACTCAGTATCTTAACAATAAACAGGAATTGTAATGTGAAGCCATTTACATTTCTGCAGATAATGTATAATGGATTGTGAAAAGTCTTTCTTTGGGGTAGAGCGTGGCCTAGTGATATTTGATCTTAGTGGAGTCTCAATGTCACAGTGCCTTTTACGGTTGAGGACGATGAAGAAATTTAGGCCAGTTGATTTGAGGTAATTACTGCAATACAAACAATTGACTTGATCAGACTTTTGACTTAGTCTTCAGGGATCTTGGTCTTTTCAGAACTTCACTTGGTTACTTTATATCACTGCCGATCATCATGTGCTTGAATATATTGGGAATGGCAAATGACTACATATTAGTACTATTCTCTTGCTGGATCATCATCTCTTGCCTTCTAACTTGTCATTGGGAAAGTTGCTATACAGCTGTTTCAGTTGCACCTTATGAAGAGAAAATATTATACTTAACTGAACTAGTGAAAAGCAGCATCGGTGTCCACCCCACATTTACACTGGGACTCTAGACTGAAGAATCACTGTGTTAGGAACACTTACTCAATAACAGGCTGGTCAACCTTTTTGTCGATCACGATGCTCAGACATCAGGGAACAGATTCCACAAGGTGGCAAAAATCCTCCATACTCAACCCAACCCATGCCCGCTACAGCAGCTCAGTCACTTGGTGCACATTTTGCAGATAAATGGGAGCAGATCTTACAGCCCTTTCCAGCATATGTCAAGTATGTTCAATGGGGTTATAGTCCATTGAGTTTGGGGCCCAAGGCATTGTTGAGAATACATAGACGTATTCCTCCAACCACTCTTTATGGATCAGAGCTCATTGATATGGAGTATTGCACTGTTAAACGATGACATTGTCATCGGGGAAGACTTCCTGAAGATATGGGTACAGATTGTCAGCTAACAGGTCCCTATAGTATTCACCATTTAAGGATTGTGTAATGATGACCAACAATCCTGAGGCCATCCAGGAAAAAGCTCCTCAGACCATGATACCACCAACACTGACTTGTTGAACCCTAACTGTACACCCATGGGATATGACTTCTGGTTGTTTACGCCAGATGCAGACCTGGCCATGTTTAAGGTTCAGCATGAAACGGGACTTGCACTTTAGATGACCTTCTGCTATGTGTCCAAGGTCCATTGACATCTTTCCTGGGTCCATATGAGGCATTGTTGGTCTACTGTGGCAGGTCGTTGAGATATCAAACATGCCATTTGAAGATAAACCATAAATGGCCTGCTGCTGTCTGATCTTATGTCAGACGTCTGTTCATGGTTCAACCAGTCTTGGTACACTCTTGATAGCATGGTTTTGGAATAACCAAGTGTGAATGTTTCAGAAATACTGGCATTACGCCTCTGGGCACTAACTATCTGATCGGGGTCAAAGTCACTCAATTTACCACGTTTACTCATGACTGCCTAGTGTTGCCTTCTGCTGTACTTAGGATAGGTCAGTACTTCATCTGAGAGTAGATTGTGATGCGCTGATCACATGGTACCGCATTATTGATCATAAGATGTTACACATCAGCTATTTCTAATGCAGTGATCATTTAGTGTTGTTAGGCCAGCTACCTGTGTCTGCCACCCTCTTGCTATTCCAGGCAGACGTGGGTATCGCTCTGCTCCTCCTGTATGAATGGACTCTTAGCTGTGTACCTTCCATCAGCACTGCAGAAGTTAATCCTTCCCAGTTCTCTCAGCCCACCTGCAGGGGAATAGACTATTGTCCTTCTATTTAGCTGATCTGGTGATCCTCCTCCTTTGCCTGAGTATTGCTGTTAGTTTGCCTCAGTCACCCTGCAAAGGTCTCCTGTCTCTGACTTCTGTGTCTGCCCTGATTCCTCGACTTTTACCTGGATAATGATTGTTCTCTGCCTGCCCTGACACTGCAACAGATTCTGTTTAAAGTTTGGCCTGCTTTGTGGATAACACCCTTAGAATTAGCCCAAAGCCAAACTGGCTGGTTATCACAGTGAGTCCACACTCACTGTCCATAACAAGTGTATTCTAGTAGAGATGTGTAATGGTTTGAGTTCTCAAATATGAAATCTAATAGGTGATGCAACAACAGAGTCCACAATAATACACTGATTTAATGTAGATTGGGGTCACAATACAAGTTGAATAATAATAATAATAGAACAGCTAACTATATCTGTAGCACAAGACAGCACACCATGGAGTTGTACATCATTGATTTGTGGCAGGTACAGCAAAGCCAAAGATGCAGTTTATCCACATCCAGGACACCAGTTATAGAGACAGAATACAAGGTTCTAGATACAGACCCATCTCCAGGCCTCAAGATACACAACAAAGTTCTGAGTACAGTATACAAACTCAGACTCAGAATAATGATAACAGGCCCAGGTCCAGGACTCAGGTTACACACTCAAGGCTTGGGATACAAATTCAAACAAAGGCTCAGGTCCATGAGTGCTCAGGAAAGGTGGTTTACTGACAGCCAAAATAATTAGGACAGCAGTAAGTGCTAAGCTGTGGGAGCAATTACTGTGATTGTCCACAGAGTATGTGCTATCCATTACCATTAGTACATTACTAGATGCATTGAACATAGATGCATAGTAAATATAACTGAGCAAAACCAGAATAACTCCAGCATAAGGGCAAAGACTGCAATGCATAAACAGGGGAATCTAGAATTGAACTCTAGATAACTGCAGTTTCAGAAAAGATCTGTTGAGTTGAGCAGCTTGAAATTAGTTATCCCTACTTCACTGACTAATATTGTTCCTGTTGTATTCTGGCAAATCTCTGACCATATTCAAAGGAATCACAAACACAAATTCAGAGCACTTTAACAGGACTCGGAGACATAACTTGAAGCCAATGGACCCAATGCAAAATGTCTGACAGGGTCCTCAACTACAATGTACCATTTATAATACCAGTGTCCTCATGTGACAGAGGGACTTTTAAGCTCCCTCAGGCACCAGATATGACTGCTACCTCTGCACCTCTGTAGTTGCACCCCTGATAGTGTGTCTACATAATGTTCCTTCTCTGATTTAGGGCTTATCCACACAAGCGTATATCGGCCGTTATTTTCACAGCCGGCCAATATACGCTACCATCTGAGCTGTATCCCCCTTCCCTCCCCCTCACCTCTATCCTCCCCTCATGCTGTTTGCAAAGGGAGGGGGCGGGATGAGAGCTCTTTACAAACTGGGAGCTCTCTGCTTCATTTTAGCTGCTAGTTTCTACATTTGGACCAACAAACAGAGGAAATCACATGGAAGCTAGCAGACAGCTCTCAGTATTACCATTATTATGTGCAGAGTGCATTCAGGGGGCGGGCAGAACAGGAAGTCTGTAAGATACCATTTCAGCCAATAGATGCAGAGCAGAAAGAGGAAGCATTGTTTGGCCAACTTCTGCTATACAACTCAGTAGCATGCAGCCGTAATTATTTCCTGTGGTATTAAAGACCTATAGTCTACAAAGCACCTTGAAAATTTAAATTTGGGGACCAGAGTGAAAGAATTAACAACCTTGGTTGGTAGGCTGCTCCAGATGCCAGGAGATTAACTGTACTTGCCTTAACCATTTGAGAACTAAGGGATATATTTGTCCTGTAGTTTTTAACTAAGGATAACTGGCTAATCCACAAGTATTGGCCTGTCTTACTGTATGCAGTTTTTAACATGTGCATTACAGTTCCGAAAGGGTTAAGAAGACATGCAAGCACAGAAGAATATCCTAGAGTAAATGGAGTGTTAAGTGCAAAAGCTGTTAATGTTAGTTTGGTCCGTCTGCGATAAACATTTTAAAAGAAGCAGCGGCTTGAATTATCTTTGAAACATTTGTGTTTTTCTGTCCTCCGTAACATCGAACGATTTATTGTGAATCAAGAGCCCCTATATTCTTTAAATACTACAAGCTGTGCATCAAAAGTGAGCAAGTGCCCAGAAAGAAAGACACTGTCGCTACTAAAAGTCCATTATTTATAAAGTTGGTAAAGCGTTTCCTACGCATGTAATAGCTTTTGATTTAATTCAGTAGAAGATAGAGGAGACAGGACACAATTGTTCTCCCGGTTACCCCACAGATGCCGCTTTTCTAAAGATGGCTATTGTAAATAAAAAGGACCACGTGTGAGAATCAGCATGTCAGCGAGAACCACCATTTATCTATCTGGAAAGTGCTTCACTTTTTTTAACTTCATAAAATTCATAAAAATATGATGGTAATATGGCAGAAAAGGATATGAGACCGAGTACTAACCATTTAAAGAAGTTGTCCGGTTATGAAGTGACATTTTAAAATTTGGTCCAAATCAGTTAAAACAATAAATCAAACGGTACTTATTTAACCTCAGCACCAGTGATTCAGTGCTACAGCCCCATGATTCGCCCAATTTGTATTGACAGCGGAAATAACCTGGCTGCTGCCTGCCAATAAGAGGCTTTAATGTCGCCGTTCACAACTCTTGGCATTATGGTGTGTCAGGACTCAAACCTGGGAACTCCTGTGCTCCAGACAGCAGCTCTGTATACTGAGCTATCCAGCTTGGTGGACAGCTCACCTGTTGAATCCTAGTATTATCCTTGCTCCTGTTGATCCAGTTCCTGTTGCCCTGTCTGGCTCCGCCCATTCCCTTCATTGGGCACACTATAAAAGCCTAGACCTGCCATTCCCTCCTTGCATGCTTATTGAGCCCTTAGCATTTAAACTAGCTCCTTCCTATACCGGCTCCCTCTGAAAGAAGATTGCATTGTCCTTTCCATGTCCCGAACCCCAGCTTGCCTGACCACATTGCTCACCCTGACTACGACCCGAGGCTCCAGTCTAGTGCCTGAATGCGACATGGTGCCCAGGATGTGAGTGCTGGCAGCAACAGCATGGCAAAGGTTGCTCGGCTGTTTTCATAATCCCAGCCACCTCTCAAGTTGATCACAACCTAGATGTGGCAGGCAGCAACCTCCTTACCAGTCAGGATGCAGACCTATCAACAAACCAATTTTACAGTTTCATCCTATTTTCCTTGGAAAATCCTTTTAACCCAAAATTAAATTACATTTATTACATCAATTAATTACATTTAATCGTCAATACCTTCTATATGATAGATTAAAAATTATAAATTACATATTAATTAATATTATAGACAAAATATTCTTCAACATTTTAAAAATTAATGTTCAATTAGTCTCCCAAATTGCTCAAAAACACAAAATTGTTCAAATGTGCTTCCAAAAAGAATTACTCCATTACATATGTACATATTTTATATACTGTAGATGAAAATCTGAAAAGACCAATTTTTTTAACATTTTTCTCAATTTTGTTGTTTTGTAATAATCATTCAAATTGTATTGGTCAACTTTTACCACCTAAATAAAGTACAATATGAGACAAAAAAATGCCTGCATTACTTGCATGTGTAAAACCTTTAGGCTGGATTCACACGAACGTATATCAGCTCGGTTTTCACGCCCAGCCGATATACATCGTCCTCATCTGCAGTGGGGGTGAGGATGGAAGAGCCAGGAGCAGGAACTGAGCTCCTGCCCCCTCTCTGCCTCCTCTCCACCCCCTCTCCGCCCCTCTGCACTATTTGCAATGGGGAGAGGCGGGATGGGGGCAGGGCTAATTCATGGAACTTAGTCCCACCCCGCCCCACCTCCTTTCATTGCAAATAGTGCAGAGGGGCGGAGAGGGAGTGGAGAGGAGGCAGAGAGGGGGCGGGAGCTCAGTTCCTGCTCCTGGCTCTTCCATCCTCCCCCCCCCCCCCCTGCAGATGAGGATGACGTATATCGGCTCAGTGTGAAAACTGAGCCGATATACGGTCATGTGAATGCAGCCTTAGGCTGTATTTATATGGACAAGTGTGGTTCTGGTCAGTAAAAAACTGACCATTTTAATGTGATTTTCATGCATTCGCAATACATTTTTATGATTTTCATGCACAATATGCATAATTTTTACATCTGTTTTTTAAATGCGTTTTTCACTGCTCTTTACTTTCTGTTTTTATCATGTGGTCCCATAGTAATGTGTTATAAACAGCTCACACTCGCATGCAAATCACTCGGCATGTAATTGTGATTCTTTTTTTAAGCTCCCATTGAAAATAATGGATGATTTTTGAACAAAGATCTAAAAAAAAATAGGACTGTCGAGTTAAGAGAAAAATTCCTTAGGCTGTATTTACATGAGCCATTTTCATTGCAAATTCTGTGTGTTTTACTATGGACTGAACTCGCACGTGAGTAAGACCCATTGTTTTCAATGGGTTAATTTACATGAGCCATTTATTGGTACAAGATTGAAAAGTCACAGCTAGAGTTGAGCGAACATGCTTGTTCGAGTATTAGCATACTCGATGGTGCTCGTTACTCAAGCGAGCACCACGCCGTGTTAGACCCCTCACGATTTTTACCCCTCCCCGCAGAGAGAGAGAGGAAAAAGCTCGGCACCCGGCAGGTCCAATACAAAAATGCTCGAGTCTCCCATTGACTTCAATTGGGTTCGTTACTCGAATAGTGCTCTCGAATATTACGAAAAGCTCGACTCAAATAACGAGCACCCGAGCATTTTGGTACTCGCTCATCTCTAGTTACAGCATGTTCTGTTTTGGGGTAATTCTGCAGCGAGGATAGCCTATTATTTCCTATGGGAGCCAAAAAAAACCATCACACAAGCATGTAAATGTGATTTTCCTGGGAATGTGATGTGTTTTTTTTTTTTTCATTTTAACTCTTGGAACCACATGTGATTTTTTTTCTCATTAAAAGGACAAGTAAATCTGTTGAATAATGCACATTTTTCACACTTGAAAATTTGCATTAAAATTGTATGCAAATGAGTCTTATTTTCTTGGACTGATCTCGCACTCATCTGTATAAATACAGTCTTACAGAGTTATTCCCTGTTAAAGAGACGCGTACCAAATTTCCAAAATTTGGCTTGGTCATTAAAGGGTTTGTGTGGTTTCAAAGTAAAAGACTTTAAGAACTGGGTATGAGTAAAAATAAATAAACCTGTCTTTCCCCCAAAGCACAGCTAACCAGCTTCCATTAAACAGTCCCTATACTCAACCTCTGAAACTCAGGTGACCTCTACGGCCAATCAGAGGCCCGCAATGTTACCGTCCCAAACTCCTAGCATCATGGTGCCCATAATGTGGTCGCTGATGCCAGGAGTTCGGAAGGTGATGCTGCGGCCTCTGATTGGCTGCAGCAGTCATCTGACTTCTGTTGGTGGCGAGCCCTCATGTCAAGCCCTTAAAATTTTCCTTGAAACCACACAACCGCTTTAAGGCAAAACAGGCTTGGTCCTAATACGGTCAAATGTGTCTTAACAGAAACATTAAAAAGCTAATACTAAACATTTTGTGGACATGATATCTAAAGTTAGTCCTTTGACATAAGACTTCCCGGGTTCTAATGCAAAATCTGTTTTCTTATGTGGCAGAGGGCACTTTGGCACCAGAGCAGGGTTCTCACTGCTACCCCTGTACCACCTATACACATGCTTTTGGTTATCTGGGTTTAGCTCTAATAATATACTGTACACTTAGCACCAAGAATAAAATAACACTTGTCTCTGGGTGAAGGATTGAGGAAATAAGCACTTTTATTCTAAGAAAATATATTGTATGGCGGAATCGTCTGTTAATATTAATCAGTAAATATTTAGGACGACTCTTCGCCATTTATACTGTGAGCTCCGGATATTGCAATTGACTTTCAGATACATAAAATGTCCCTGCTTCTGAGAGCTAATTATGAAATCGAGTCCTTTGTGACTGAGCTAATTCTGTTCGGGTTGACTGCGTGTTCAAGTCTGACTCTAGGTGCCCATCTAATGTATACTGTGACCATGCATCCAGGTAGATTAAGGTAATTACCTATCTCAACGCCTCCCTTATGATACATTTTATAGTAATGGAATACAAGCTTTTAGCCTCAGCCTGCCAAATTGTTCACATAAAATACACTAATATTGAAATGTACGATGGACATTTAAGGTGATTTCACCCCTTCCTTATTGCATACCAAAAGACACTTCTATAACTTAAGATCTTAAACTGAGAAGGAAATTTGTTGTGGAGGAAAACTGTCAAAATGTCACCGTTTTGTTGAATATACACTCATTGTAAAAAAAAAAAAAATCTTTCCCCTAGAAGGAGTTGTCAAAATCAAGTGAAACTTTCTCTGTGTGATTGTAACATTGATATAAGTAAGTAATTACAAAATCAGAGCAAAAGGATCATTCATTGTGGAGAACTGACCCCTTGCAAGGCGGCTCTAGTAGCCTGTTGTACTGCCTCTTGCTTAAATACAAGATATTATATGGGCACGCATGGAGGCTCTAGTACCCTGTTGGGCAGCTTCTAGCTTGGATACAAGATGTGGTACTGGCAGGCATGGAGGCTCTAGTACCCTGTTGTACCACCTCTAACTTGTATGTAACGTGATACAAGCAGGCATAGAGGCTCTAGTACCCTCTAGGGCTACTTCTGGCTTGGAGACAAAATGTAATACGGGCAGATGTTGAGGCTCTAGTACTCTGTTATACCGCCTCTAGCTTGGCTACAAGATGTGATACGTGGGTGCATGGAGGCTCTAGTACCCTATTGTACCAGCTCTAGCTTGGATATGAGATGTGATATGGGCCAGCATGGAGGCATACAGGTTCCGTATGGTATCCTGTTGCATACCAATCCCCATTTGCTATAACTCATCTTCTAGATCACACACATCAAGCACAAGGCCTGCTGGCCATGCAATAAATCTTAAAGGGGTTATCCAGGCAGCACCCGAGAGGATACACCAGGTTAGAAGCAGAATCTGCAACTCTGACCCATAGTAGTGGTCAGAGCTTATAATTGCAGGCACACCTCTCAGTGAAATCAATGGGACCCCAGCCTGAAATTCCAAGCGCAGCTCCCATTGATTTCACTGAGAGCTGCACTTGCAATTAAGAGTACTGTCCACTACACAGGGGTTGGAGAAGTGCTTCTGCTCCAACCCCGATGTATCCCGGCAGGTGCTGCCTAGATAACCCCTTTAAAACAATTCTACTTTGCAGAGTCTGTGACCGCTGACCTCTCCTGACTGCTGATGTTTGCACCAAGGTGAAAGGTCAGGGGTCAAAGACTCAGCAGAGGCTGCAACTGGACCAGATCTGCAGGCAGGATGATTAAAAGGATGATGCCTGGCTAGAGGCCAATAGGGGGTTGATATTGGCCTCTGGCCGGGCAGCATTCCTGGGCTACTATGGGGGGGCACTATTACTACTGAGGCGAATGTAAGGGACACTGATACTACTGGGGCCACTATGGGGGTCACAATCACTAGTAAGGCCACTATCGGGGTCACTGTTACTACTGCGGCCACTGTGGGGGTCACTATTAGAGCTTGTTCACATGGGCGTAAGCGCATTTTAGTCATGCAAAAAGGCTGTGTATTTGTGCAACCAAAAACCATATATGTCCACTTTTTTCAGTCACACTTCAGTCATATTGTTATGTGCGCAAATACACTGTGTATTTGCGCACTCAAAATAGAACTTGGACAGGCTCACTGAAATGGTTTGCAAATATACAGTGATTATGCAGGTTTCCTTCTACTTCAATGACCTACTGCAGTGCATAATACGCACCAAAATACGTCATGCTGCTTACTTTTTCACGATTACACATTGTCTGAAAAAATAGACTCGTGTGAACAAACTAATTAAAATCAATGCGCTCTATTCATTGCATATTATATATACAAAATCTGCGCAAATAGTATGCTGTGCAAATAACTCATGTGATTAAACCCTTGTAGGTTGATGTTTGCATCCAAAATGGTCTCATACATGTTCTATTGGCAATAAATCTGGTGACCGGGCAGGCTACAAACGTGTGGCAATGTTGTGGAGGCATTTCTGTGACACCCTTATGTGTTGGCCAAGCATTATCCTGCTGGAAAATACCTTCTGGAAGCCGCCATGAGAGGAACACATGTGGCTGCAGGAAGTCCTGAACACATCGCAGAGCTGTCATTGCCCCCCATACCACTACTAGGGGTGACCGACTGTCATATGTGATGGTTCCACAGACCCTTAAACCAGTAGTGGAGGCAGTTGGCTACTCCAAATTTTCAAGATTTTCAAAATAAATCAAGATTGAGGTGCTCAACCCTAGTTCTCCAGACACGAACACGGCCATAATCAGTGCCCAAACTAAGCCTGAATTCGTCGCTGAAGACAAGTTCAATGTTGCAGTCTAGTTTCATCCTTTATGACACCACTCCAAACAGAGGTGACACAGGCAGTACATGTAATGGGCACCCTAAGATCAGCTATCCTTCAGCCAAGCACTTGTAAATGGTTCAGACAAACACAGTGACCTATAATAATGGTGCCACCTGTCTCTGGATGGTGGACAACAAAACTGTTGTAGCTGCTTGTGCCTATAGATGATTCCCTCTACTAGTGGTCTTTTGAGTGTGTCCTGCGCCTGGTTGTCTTGTATGCATGCCTTTATACATCCACTGGTCCCAACACTTCCTAACAGTCTCAGACTGTTCTCATATCCAACTTCTCATACTCTGTTAACTGGGCGAAATGGAAGGGAAGGGACTTGTTATTTATAGAACGCCAACTTATTCTGTGGCACTTTCAGGTAATTTGTTGATTTAGGTCATTTTACCGACCTCAGAAAGATAGAAGGCTGAGTCAACCTTGAGCCGGCTACCTGAATCAGGTGGGGATTGAACCCACAACCTTCAGGTCATGAATGAGAGCTTAGGACTGCCTTAGCACTCTGCACCATTCTCCAAATCTCTACGATTGCATTTTAGAGGAATGTCAACCTCTAGTGGTCAACAAGCTCTACACAAGCGAAAAAAGAGGTCTTCTACATACAAGTAGCCTCAGAGTCTTTTCATAGGCCAAGAGTGGAAGCACTTTAAGTGCCTCAGGTGGCATGACCACACATGTAATCATGCCACAACTCTGATCATTTGCATATCTGCCTTAGATGTAACTGCATGCCAAGTTCAGGGAAAAAAACAACTCCTTCTAGGTGCTTGACAAGGATTGTATTTTATAAAGATGATGAAAAAATATAGGTAATTTGAAGCTTCTAGTCCAGCCCCATCTACCATATGCCATTTAAAATACTGGTGTCTTAGTTATGTGGCTGAGGATATGCCAAATAACTTGGCTGAGGAGCTGTTGGGCCCTCTTAGGCACCATAGCTGAATTCGACTGCAACTTCTGCACCACCTATAGCTATCTTCCTGAGTATATATTATGCAGTTACCTAGTTATTTTGAACAGATGTGTACAATTGATGACATCATTGGAGTCATTAAAGGGGTTTTCCTGGCAAATCGCACTGATAACCTATCCTCAGGATAGGTCATCAACAGTTGTTCACCAGGGACCCACCACTCAGGACCCCCACCACTCAGTTGATTGCCTGGCTCACTGTCAGGGCAGTGGAACTGGATGTTGTCATAGAGGTCGGAGGTGGAAGTTTCATAGTGCCTTCATTCCTATTCAAATCAATGGATGCTGAAGCCTCTGATTACACTTCCGGCACTTCAGCCTCTAACACTGGGGTTGGATGCAGAAGTGTAATAAGTGATTTAAATGGGAGTGAAACCCTTAATGACGCTTCTGTTTTCAACCCTGATGACAACATCTGACCCCGCTGCACTGACCTGTGGATATGTCATCAGTTTGCATGGAAAGCCCTTTAAACTAATCTCTGTTCTCATTTGTGATATTTATTGTATGTACGCCAAACCATTACAATATGATTGATTACTACACCAGTCTTTTAAATTAGCAAGAAATGGCCAATATCTCTGTGTCCTTTGCAGGCTTTAAATGACCCTCCAGTCCTGGGTCAAAATTTGCCTTTTAAAAGGGGAATGGTGTAATATTTTATGCCATCCTCCATTTGTGCTGTTCTGTCATGGTTCCACCAGTTCCCAGGCCCCTCCTTCATCTTCAAAGATGGCCTCAACACTTCTCTTGATACCCAGTGCATTTCATTTTAGCATTTTAGAGTGCTGATGCACTACTACTGCACAGTGTGCATTAGATTGTGAAGTGCTAGGGCCATCTTACACTGCACATTGGTAGTGTATCGGTAGTCTAAGACACTACATGGAATGCATCAAGTAGAGAGAGGAGTGTCGTGGCTATCTTAGAAGACTAAAGAGGGGCCTATGGCAGAACAATGGAAACCCCAGGGCAGCAGGTAATATTACCTCCCTCTATGCTCCTGGGACAAATTTTTCACTAGTATTAGAGGATCACACTGTAGATAATATACTCCCTTATCCCCTTTTTCCTTGGGACAAAACTGGAGGGTTGCTTTAAGATGTGTTCTTGCCCTATTATGATAACATATAACAGAGATACACAAGCAGCAGAAGCTGAAAAGTGATGTCAAAATGTAAAATGTCTACTAGAGATGACCGAGCATACTCGATAAGGCTAACTACTCGAGCGAGTAGTGCCTTATTCGAGTACCTGCCCGCTCGTCTCTAAAGATTCGGCTGCCGGCGCGGGTGACAGGTGAGTTGCGGCGGTGAGCAGGGGGTGAGAGGGAGAGAGAGATCTCTCCTCCGTTCCTCCCCGCTCCCCCGCCACTCCCCGCCCCCTGCCGGCACCCGAATCTTTAGAAACAACCGGGCAGGTACTCGAATAAGGCACTACTCGATCGAGTAGTTAGCCTTAGAGAGTATGCTCGCTCATCTCTAATGTCTACCTATTGCAAAAGTGTGAAAACTGCAATTCTAAAAATAAGTTCATAAATGAAATACACAACCTTTGTTTAAATGTAAAGACGATTTAAAGAATAGGTTGTGGTCCCTTTAAGATGTCAAATACAGAGCAGAAGTCACATTTGTATCTGCATAAACTGATATACATTTGATTTCTAGGAAAAACATTAACAATTTAACAATCATAATTTTATTCCTCCCTGGAAGACACAACATGCATAAAATAGTCTAAATCTATTCAAACAAGCAAAGAAAGAACTGATAATTCTAGAATTCTACTTAACGTCATCACAAAGTATCATAAATCTGTTATGTCTGAAAATAGAAACATACTTTAAATTACAAACCTATTTTTCCATTTGGTGGAAGCCCTTATTAAAAGCACTGTGTTGTTGTTGTGAGCTGTCAGCAGACCAAATGAAAAATAGGTTTAATAGTCGCTCCTTGACCTGTTTTATATTTTATGTCAATTATAACAGCACAGAGCCATGCATAATTATACAGCATAGAGGTACAGAAATGAGAACATTCTTTGTATTCTATACGGACTATCGTTTAGAAAACAAAGCACTCTTCTACATTTAACGTGCGTAAAAAGTTTACATACAAGTATACAATATAACGTACTGTTATTATGTACAGCAAAAACTATAGTTGGGATGGATGGATGGACAGATGGATAGACAGACAGATGAATGGATAGATAGATGTGTCAAATCAAATCAGCTGATATTGGCACAGAGCGCATGGTTGGTTCCTATGTTGAAAAGACATTGTAGCTTTTGCAAAATTTTTCCAAAATTGTGTCAAAACTGCAGCAATTTTGTCATGATTTTGGAAAACTGTTGCACAGATTTCAGTGAGGCCACAACATGTTCCCCAAACCTAAAAAACAGATTATACAAATACAAGCAACACTGACCACGATATTATCCTGAAGGGTCTAATTATACAAGCACTGGTGGCCCCCATGAGCTAAATGTTTTATATACACTCTGTCAAAAAAAATCCCGCCCTTAGAAGGAGTTCTGTATGATCATAAGGTGAAGGGCTAAGGACGCCCTCAACAGATCAACAGTAGAGAGGATCAAAGCATGAGCAGCACCAACTACGTTGTCTGCTATCCAGAGACAAGTGGCACTATCGTTATAGGCCCCTGTGTCTGGGCGAATCATTTTCCGGTGCTTGGCTGAAGGATATTTGGTCTCACAGTGCCAATTACATGTACTGCCTTTGACACCCACCATCGCCCGTTTGCAGAGGTGTCATGAATGGGACCATCTGGGATGTCAACTTTGACAGCTTATGAGTTTGCATGATCTAGAGGCTCAGTTACAGCAAATGCTGACCGCTATGCCACAGAAAACTGAGCTTCTAGAGCTTCTGTGCAAACTCGTACGCTGTTGAAGTTGGCATTCCAGATGGTCACATACATGTTCTAATGGTGATAAATCTGGAGACTAGGCAGGCCAGGTGACAATGTTGTGGGGACATTCCTGTGACACCCTAGTTGTGTGCGGCCGAGCATTATCCTGCTGGAAAATGCCCCTTGGAAGCCGCCATGAGAGAAACACGTGGCTGCAGGATGTCCTGAACATACTGATGAGTTGTCATTGTCCCTCATACCCCTAGTAGGGGTGACCGACAGTCATATGCAATGGCCCCCAAATCCCCTCACCCCAAGGTCGCCAGATATGAACATGGCTGTCATCACTGCCCAAACACAACCCGGATTAATCTTTGAAGACAACCTGTTTCCTCTCCACAGCAGTTTAGTTTAATCACTCATGACATCACTACAAACGGAGGTGACGGTGGGTGGGTGTCAATTGCAGAATACATAATGGGCACAGTGAGACCAAATGTCCTGGAAAGCACCCGAAAATAGTTTAGACTGATACTGGGGCCTCTAACTATGGTGCCACATGTCTCTGGATGGCAGGCAATAAAACAGTTAGAGCTGCTCGTGCTTGTCAGATGATCCTCTCTACTAGTGGTCTGTCAAGGGTGTCCTGAGCCTGATCGCCCTGTGTGCCCTCACACATCCACTGGTTCCAACACCTTCTAACAGTCTGGTCAGAACGGCTCAGGTGGCGGCAATTCATTGATACAACCATCCAGCGTCTCGCAATCCAATAATGCGCCTTCTCAAACTCTGTTAATTGGGTGAAATCTCTTTGATTGCGTCGTAGAGACTTGTCTCTTGGTCAACAAGCTCTACACAAATGGAATTGCAAACCACACAAGAAGCCTCTGAGTGCCTTTTATAAGCCAAGGGTGGAACCACTTTTAGGGCTTTAGGTCCCAAGACCCTTCATCTAATCAGGGCACAACTCTAATCATTTACATATCTGCCTGAGATGGAACTGCATACCGAGTTTTACAGTAAAGCGACAACTTCTGGGGGTGGGATTGTTTTTTACAAAGAGTGTAAATTATATATTCTCAAGCCAATGGATCCTTTATATGTAACGAAGATGTAACAATAACTTTGTTACAGTAAGGAATCCACTGTCTTTCTTTAGATATAGTTCTATATCTGGTCATAGAGTCTACTCATAAATGTGTATCATGTTGACTCCTCCTGATAAAAAATAAACTACTAATGAAGAATTACTATATCATGGTGCATCTTAACAAATGACAAACAAGTCATTAACTCGCTCAGCTCTGCTACATCTGTGAAACCAACATTCTCATTTCTAAACCCACTTACAGACAAAGACAATTAATAGTTTAATAAAAGGATAAAACTAGGTTACGACCGGACCAAAGAGCATTGTTCAGTAAATGACTGCATGATACACAATTACTTCTATACTCTGAATCCAATGAAATCATGCAGCGTTGCAGAAAGTTCAATATCTAGTCCAGGTAGTGTAAAATTAATTATGTTTTTCTCCAGCCTTAATAAGATAATGCATCTCCCATGTACTATGTACTCGCTCATATTCAGACCCTCCACCAGAAACCTTCATTAAGGAATTGCTATGGTTTCTGCAGTTAGCAACACCACTTTTATAAAAGGGAATGCATTAGTTAAATTATTCTTGCTAATTAGAACCACTTACTGATACATATTGTATTTTTTAATCCGTTTTTATGTCCTGATTGTAGATTTTTTTTCTATTATTTTCTGTACATAACTACGAGTACAGCCGGTTTGCCTGAGCTGCTATTAACAGCATTCATAGTTTTCCTTTACAGCAGTCATATGGACCATAGAAAGCTTTTTCTGGACTTGACCCATTTACTGCTATGTGAGAGTGTTGTGGGCATATTCTGGGACTTGTGCAGAGAGGGGGAGGAGGTGCGCTGTGACCATCATCTATGTTGAATGGTGGATCCTGTTTTATTTATATATAGGTGTTGCCTTTCATTGCAATCCTGCCTGTGCTGAAAAGTTTTCTCTGCAATACAGGACGTGTTAGTATATTATGAGGCTGTACAGTGAATTATTTTTTGACTTGATGCTGGCAGCACTCTATTACATTGTTATCTAGGCAGCTATATAGAAATCTTATGTGGGCACCATAATGTACGATGCTAAAATGGTCATACTCACTGACTTATCAAACAATTTATTTATATATTATACCTAATGTGGTAACTAGCAAAAGTGCAATTCACTTTTATTTACCTAAAATTATGTTTTTGTGCTAAAACAAAAATCACTTTAATGTTCTGACCACTAGAGGTCTCCTTTTCTCTTAGTTTGCTGTCCACTGCCCGTTGTCAAGTGATGCCTGTCTCTAGTAACAAAGATAATAAGTTAGAGAACAGGAAGTGGAAGAGGGTGGTGACTTCCTGCACATAGAAGTCTATAAAGAGGAGGGGGCAGGGAAAAGGAGGAGGGAGTGAAGTAGGGACTCACAAAAACATGCTGTTAGGCCTCATGTCCATGGGGAAAATCAGGCCCGTCGTGGATTCTTCATGCAGAATCTCGCAGCGGGTCCCTCTTTTCCCGCGGACATGAGGCCTAAAAATAAGAATTACTTACCTGTCCGGACGCTGCGGATCTGCCCTCCGTCACAGCCGGATCTTCTTTCTTCGGCCCGGTGGATGTGCTCGGCACGCCGGCAGCGTGCTGCACGCATGCGCCGTGCACTTTTTTTTAACTCCTGCTCTCCTGCAACGGAGAGCAGGCATTCAGCTGCGGGTGTGCCGCGGATTTGGACAGCTTCCATAGGCTTCAATAGAAGCCTGCGGGAGACCCGCACTAAAATGGAGCATGCTGCGGGTGATTTCCCGCACACGCAATCCGCGCCTCAGGGGAAAATGACATCCGCAGGTATTTAATTACCTGCGGGTGTCCAATGCATCCCTATGGGGCGCGGATCACACATGCGGGTGATCCGCTGCAGATCTGTCCCTGTGGACATGAGGCCTTAAAGCTAAAAGTGAGTTTTTACTGTTATTTGTTCCCATTTAAACTGCTGAGTACTTCTCTAGTATCCTCCCTGACTATATATTGCTGTATATTACAGACAGGGAGCAGAATCTGCAGATTTCTCTGTGCACAGTCTCTTCCCACTAGCTTAGAAAGAACTGAGAATCAGAGATGGATTCTGTGGAGGTAAAAAAAAATAGGAAACAACTCATACAATGGCCAGAAATAATGTTCCTCCTTGTGTAAAGACATTGCAGAGCCTCGTGTGATACAGAGTGTTATGGTAGCAGAAATGCAGTCCTAAGCTGTCACTCATGACCTGAAGGTTGCAGGTTTAATCCCAGATTGGCTCAGGTAGCCTGCTCAAGGTTCAGTCAGCCTTCCATCCTTCCGAGGTTGGTAAAATGAGTAGCTAGCCTGCTCAGGGGTAAAAATGCCTGTCTGCCAAGTAAACGTCAAAATGTGATGTCACCCTAGGAGTCAGTCATGACTCAGTGCTTGCACCAGGAGGCAAGACTTTATCTTTACCTAAAGACATGGCAACTTATTCTGAAGAGTCATCTGAAAAGCTAAAAGCGGTTTAAAGGAACACAAAAAATGCACAGAAGAATAAAAATTCTTCCTCCTTCAATCTCTTCCTTTCCTTTTATCCTGTTTGTTGTAGATTACAATTAAAACAGAGAACTATAGAAAGGAATATTCTTTATATGTTTAATGAAAACTAGATACAATAATTGGATCCCCACTAAAGTCAGCACTGTCAAAATGGATCGGGCTATAGGGATACATAGAAACTTATACATAGAATTTGAATTTCTCACTCACAATCTGAACTCTATGTAGCATGTGGTCACATAGTAAGCAGGTATGTATCCCAGTGCATTTTGACAGCGTTGACTTTCATGGTGATCCCTGTCGTTTTCACTCCAGTCTGTAGGGCTGTGTCTTCAAAGTGAATGATCTTCATCAGCAGTACGTTCCATTATCCATATAAGCTCTAAGTGCTGTGGTATTACACCTACTTCAGGTGATCATATACACTCTGAGATCTACTGGCTACTGCTGTAACCATCCTACACATGAAGCACTTTTTGTTCCCTTTTGTATGTAGGAGCCCAAACTAGTCCCCCTCCACTCTTCTGTCCTCTGTCTGTAACACAACTGACTGCAGCAGGAGCCTCTCCCCTCTGCCGCCTCTTCAGTAGAACAAAATGATCATGAAGTCCCACCCCTCAGCTCACCACCATCCAAAGTTGGAACAGATCGGCAGAAGGTTTCAGGATTATCCAGAAAGCACCAAGGACTAAAAAAACTTCAATGTGATGTCACAAGCTTCCACTGCAACTGCCGAAATGTAGAAACCAAGTTCCTGCACTTGTGTACTAAATTTCAGCTAAACATTGCATTTCCCTTCCATCGTAGAGAGATAGACCTGACTTAGTGACAGTTTGATCTCTTTAGTGGTAGAGTGCTATAGAGCGTGATCTGCCATAAAGTGGATTCCTTATATTTACATTCCAGTTGCCTAAGGTATCGGCAGCTTGATCATAAATAGATCAATTGTGGACATCTAAGGCCTAAATAAAATTAAAAGGAAGGCATACTTTAAGTATAACTAAACTTTTTAAAAACTTCTGACACATAGTGGCATCAAAAGTATTGATCATAGGAGTTTGGGAGCTGAGACCCCCATCAATCACTAAATCGAAAGTTCAGAATCGCTCAGCTGAATACTAGGCCTCTTTGGCCATCATTGTGAGTGATGTACAGACTCTTTTTATGAAGCTGGAACACCAGTGATAGAATCAGCCGTAGGGGCACAGTGCTCAGATAATCACTTCTGCCTGTTCGTTTTAGTGATCAGTGAGTGCCTCAGCACCCGGAACACTACTAATCTAAACATATGATATTTTAAAGAGTTTAGCTGTCTTTAAAAGTGATGGTTGACCCCATTACCTACAAGTAATGATTGGTTCTGATCTAATGAGCCTCATGTGGCACAGAGTGATAAGGCAGCCAAAATGCGGTCCTAAGCTCTCGCTCATGACCTGAAGGTTGCTAGTTCAATCCCCGCATGGTAGCCGGCTCAAGGTTGACTCAGCCTTCCATCCTTCCAAGCTCAGTAAAATGAGTACCCAGCTTGCTGGGGGGTAAAAAATGACTGGGGAAGGCAATGGCAAACCACCCTACAAAAGTATGTGACATTACCCAAGGAGTCAGCCATGATTTGGTGCTTGCACCAGGGGACTTTACCTTTTACCATGCTTTACTCATTAGATTTTGACTAATTACTTAGGAAAATATACGGTACATTAGTGTATGGGCTAACATACATTCCAGCATCATCTTTCTCCAGAATAATAGAAGCAGCGGCATTGAGGGGCAGAGGTGACATCAATTTACTTTTCTTACTGGGTCAGGAGGAAGTGTTTCAATTTCAGAAGTAATTCTATGTTTCATTCTTCTAATATGCATATTTATTACCCCATAACAATGACTGTTCTCAGGTCAGGATTATTTACATACTATGTTATTCTATTCTTTATCAAAGATGTCTTGTTTTATCCATTTCTGCTACATAATGAAAAGGAATCTTGGAAGATGGAGGTATGTCATAGTTCAAAGCTGAGCTAAATACAGTGCAAGCCTAGCAATGCCTACATCAAAAGGATGCATTAACTCATAATGTGATGTAGTTTTTTTAGTCCTACAGCCAATGGTCTGGAAATCCTGATAGTCCAGTATCTGTAGGAATAGTCTAAATGGTCATTTAAACCAGAAGAGGGGATTTTCCTGAGATAGGAGGAAAATCTCCAAAGCAAAAAGTTCTGGGAATCTGTGGAAACATTAAAATTAGTTTGGAAGAGGCGGAAGATGAGCTTTTACTTATGTTTTGAGAGGGGCCCTTTAAAGGGAACCTGTCATCAACTGTAAGCACCATAAACTAAGTTGTGGTGCTTACAGTTTAGGAGACGTTGAGCTGTGTTTAATACTCACCCAATTCTCCTTTCCTGTTGTGTTCCGTGGCAAAATCGGAGCACGCATGGCCAGCGTGACTCTATGCAGAGGGTTACATATGCATACACCCATTCATCTTTATGGGAGGTGCACATGCATAGCCTTCTGAAGAGAGTCAAGCTGATTTCAACAGGGGACACCACAAGAACTGGGGACAGGGTGAGTATAAGACACAGCTTCCTGGATTTCCGAGTCATCTACACTACTATATAAGCTTCATATCTTCGTTTATGTTGCTTAAAGTTGATAACAGATTCCCTTTAAATTGGAAATGTCCAGTAGTCCTACAGATCCTAAAAAAATATCATTCATTGAAGAGCTATGACATTTACTTACATTTTTAAGTGCCACCTGGTGTTCACAGTGTATAGAAATGCGTACGTCCACTTTATGAGCTGAGTGCTGGTGGACAAACATGCTAGGTCACTCTCTCCAGAGCCAGGTCTCTAGATAATGTTCCTGCAGGGCAATGAAATTGCTCCTTCTTAATAAGTAGAAAGATAAGTCTTTGCAGCACATGGCAGTATAGCAGAGAAGACTTCATCTGCAGGAAAAATAAGAAGAGACTATATTGTCAGCTTCCAGAGGGGGAAGGAGACTAATTCTGCTCACATCCCACCCCCAGAGCACACATTAGCAGCAGCACGAAGCTTGCTTGACAAAGATCTGACTTCAGATCGAAACGTTGCACAGAGGAATAAAGACAATGCTTTGCTAACTTCTGCATCTTTATTGCTGCCGCGGCTCACTACTTTATTGCAGCAGCACGAAGGGTGGTGCAGGAAAGTAAAAATGATGAGAAAAGTGCTTTTATAAGATACAGTACAAACCCTGAACATTACTTGAAATCAACTAAAGTATTAACAGAATTTTAACAAAAAACATAATTAATGGGATAACCCCTTTAAGGCCCCATTCACACTTTGTTATTGCTTTCCATTGAAGGAATTCATTGGGAGTATTTCCTGTCACATAACTCCCATGCTGTCCATAGGAGCCTATAATAAAAAAAAAAAGATCATATACTGTGCAGTGTATGCTTACCATCTCAAAAAACAATTCCAAGAATTCTTTGTTCAACCATAAAGGATCTAACAAGGTTAAAAATGCTTTATTGAAAGGGTAAAGAAACAACCACAGAGCAACATATTTTGGGAACTAGAGTCCCCTTACTCAAAAAAACAGTCACCATGACTTCTTAAACATCTTAGAATCAATGCATTGATTCTCCATTTCTGGATCATTAAGCTCCGCCCACATTTCATCCCCTTTCACCAGATTCGGAAAAAAACAAGTCTTCAAATGCTTCCAACAGATCATAGCAGACTTCCATTTTTCTCTCCTGCAAATCAGGTGTAAACTGCTGAGGTATCCACTTTGTACGCACATTCCAATAGCATAAGTCTTAGATCATCTTCTGTATGGCATTGTGAGCACAGTCCAGTTGTGCAGCAAGCTCAAAGATTGTGACTCACCTCTCCGTAAATCAATTTGTGCACTCAGTGATGATTCATGTTAGTGGTCACAGTTGATAGTCTCTTGCTGACTGATTTGTCTTCAATGCTGTTTTTTCCTTCTTTAGAGTTCTTCCTACATTCGTGGACATTGATTTGATCAATAATGGTGAAGTCCTCTCCATAAACATTCTGCAGCCTTTTGTGGACCCTTCCTTCATCAATAACTTCATGACCGCTCATTGCTTCTGTTCGTGACGCCACAAAGCACTCTGGTGGGCACTAATATTTAGGTGGTGGGTTTAATTGTGATTTGCTTTCTTTTTTTAGTTTGGACGCCAGTGCCCTTGGGCACAATTAGTAGTAGTGAGTAGTGAAGGTGCTGAATAAAACACTGGGTCAGATATTTAGCTTAACTTGTTGTAAACATGATGTTACTATTCAATCAGACAGGGAGATGAGGCAATTCTCTTCAACACATATAGTGTATAATAAATTATATACAATTTGCAACATTAAAGATACTTGTGTCTAACACATTCATATCCTGAGAGCTTACTCTAAATTTCTTTTCTCCATCCCTCTTCATATTTACATCTTTTATTTTTCCTCTACTCACTGTCAAAGCTGACTCTCCTTTGTTACTCACTGTTTCTCTGATTTTTCTCTTGTTTCTCTACTTTCTCTCCTTCTGTCCTGCTTCTGTGTTTCCTTCTGCTGCTCTCTGCCATTTCTTTCTCGCTGGCCTCTCTCCTCTCTGTTGTCCACTTCACTCTGGCACTTCTTTTTTATCTTACTCATCTCTCTTATCTCCCTCAACTTGCTCATCTAATTTGCCTTCTGTGACCATTATCCGGCTATTTATCACCTCTTTCATCTGACCAGTCTGTCTGCAGCCAATCAAAACCTATCTGGTTGCTGGGCTACCTGCATCATCTGAGTCTCTGGGCAATTTTTTCTATCTTGTGTAGCTGAATAAAAACAACTAACTGGTTGCTAGGTTACCTGCATCAGCTGTGTAAAATGACTCAGATTAAACCCCTAAGGCCGGTCATTATATTACCGGTCCCCACAGCTAAACAGCGCTATGTAGTGCCTTTTTTCAGGCCACTACTTCTCTGCTTGTAATCCATTATTTATCAGCAGTGAAGAAGGGTTGCTGTACTACACTATAGATGAAGAGTACCTCTACCATCATGTGCACTTTTAATGACATATGTAATTTAATAAAAAAAAGTTTAACATATGCTAACTCAATTATGCCCTATGGCTACATTTGGGTTATGTGCCATCAACCTTCCCAGCAGATACACTGCAAGCAATGCAATAATGAAATGTGAACAGAGCCTCTGCCAGCAGCTTTGCTATACCAAGCACTTTTAACTATGAAAAGTTAACAGTGACCACTAATGGGAATAGGTGCTTTAATACTTCGCATGGTTGGCCACATCATTAAAATGTAAAGGGGCTTGGAGGGAAACGAATGCATATTTCTAACTTTTGGATATGGAAAATAGGAGCAAAATGTTCTGCATTATGCGGGTCTAAATCTTATAGCAAAGACCTGCAGCAGTGCACCTATGACAGAGCAACTCTACAACAGTGCCCTCCACAACAGAGGCAGGCCGTAACAGCTGAGGAGGGGAAAAGAAGACAGAAGCATGGCCTGGGGCACAAGAGATCTCCTCTAGATCTTTGGCACATATACCCCATATATACCATAGATTGAGAACCTATCCTTTAGACCACAAGTGCACAACTATGACTGAATATAATGAGTTACATTGCATCTCATATCATATTTAGCCTTACATCATGCCCCAGGCTAAAGCAAAATTTTCGTTCACTTTTTCTGGGAGGAACTTCCTCCTGTCCTCAGTGTCACCTCAACTGTGGACAATAATATAGATATTACGGTTTAGGAGAATTTTGAATTACTTCTTAAAGGGGTTGTCCACTTTGCATAAATTGATGACCTACCCCCAGGCCGTTTATCAATAGTTGATCAGTGGGGATCCATCGTTCGTGACTCCTGTGATCATCTGATTGCCAAGCCGCTGTCAGTGTGTCTCAAGCCAGAAATAAACAGCTCTATTCACCCTGTAGTGGTCTGGGTCAGTACTACATTGCATTTAATTGGAACAGTGACTGCAATACCAACATCACCTATTGCAATGGGTGTGGATCTGTCAGCTTATGGTTCCATACACATCATCAGCGGCCCAGCAAATCGCCAATCAACCAATTATTGATGGCATATTTCAAGGATAGGTCATCAATAGTTAAGAAGTGGGCAACTCACATAAATGGGTTGTCTCATGAAGAAAACCCCTTTTATAACTGGAACCCTGTCCAGTAGTCAGTTGAACTCCAGAGAGTATAGCTTCCCTAATTGCTGGGGAGGTTGTGTCTGGCCAGACGATAGCCCAACAGTAGAAAAAAAAATACAGCATTAAGGACCTTTTTCAAAGGTCAACAAATTGTAGAGATTCCCGCAATCAGCGAGAATCAATACAATTGTCGCTTAGTGTAAAAGCATGCACAGACTGGACGAATGATAATTAGTTCATTGTTCAGTGTATGCATGCCTAAAAACCGAACAACGAATCGGCCTGTGAAATAAAGACAGTCGTTCATCTATGAATGATTGTCTGCTTACTGTGAATGGAAGCGGGTGGGTCGGAACGATCCCCAGTCGGCACCACCTCCATCCACTGAGTG
The DNA here is from genome assembly GCF_035609145.1 of Eleutherodactylus coqui. Taxonomy (NCBI): domain Eukaryota; kingdom Metazoa; phylum Chordata; class Amphibia; order Anura; family Eleutherodactylidae; genus Eleutherodactylus; species Eleutherodactylus coqui. Next base: position 89,257,136 of record NC_089844.1, read on the forward strand.
ATGACTGTTCCTGTGTAAAAGCATCTGCGCCCAACAGGTCTGTCTATGAAAAAGACCCTTACATGCTGGCCATTAAAATTAATGACTGTCCATGTAATGCATTGATGGACAGGGCAAGAAGAGCCAGTTGAGCAACCATAGGAGGTGCACAAGTAGCAGTCACTCTTGCGTTGTGGTGCCTAAGGTGGCACTAAGGTCATTCAGACACCCGTATAATAAATGTTATATGGCATGTAGTGGACCTGGTTATAGATTTTCCATAGGGGCCAAAGAACTTGAAGTTACACCAATAACAAGAGCAATTCTCTGTTCCAGCTCAAAAAGGGAAGTCCTGATGAGCAGACCCCACTCAGTGACATCCATATGCCCTAATAGAGCATGTGGTCAGGGTTTTTCTGAATGGACAATCAATGGGGTCTAAAAGTTTATAGAAACAAAAATCTCCATTGCCTTACAAAGCTTTAGTAGAATACACCGAGTTAAATTGCCTTGCAAGCCCAGAAAGGAAAGCTTCCAACAGTTACCTCGAAACGGCTTGAGCAAACCAACATCATCATAACAAGAGTGTTTATGGAAAAATGCTTAAGCACCCAAGCAGAAAGGGCTTAGCACTGATCAGACCTCTCTCCCACCTTTATTCTTTACTGTTCACATTGAAATGCAAATATCAGCGTAGGGTTTCCACTGCTGTGCCACTCACAAATTGAAAAGCAGTTTTTATCTATGCAAATGTAAGCATGGTAATTGAAGTTAATCAATCAATGCTAGCTCTCACTAAAACCTTGAACATGATTGAATAACGTAATTATCATTCAGCAGAAAATGATGAAGTTGTAGACAGTGTGAACCTTATTAAAAGAGGATTTTGAGTCACAATGGCTTAATTTAGCAAACAGCCCTGCCTTAGCCTAAGCAGCACACTACCCTTGCGGTTTACATGTGTCTTGTATGGTATAAAAAGCATGAATTTTTAAAATTTTTACAGTGGAGGATTAGTAACAGTACTCATTTAGTTCACTAGGCAGGTTCTTATGTAATTAATGGGTTTTTATGCTAAATAAATCGGTAAATGGACATTTGTTTTTTCCAGAAACACTGCCACTTCTGACTATGGCTTATGTCTGGTACTGCTTTTCAGCTTCATTCACTTGAGTCAGGTTCAGCTGCAATACCAGTCACAGCCAGTGGGCTAGAGTGGCGTTGTTTCTGAAAAAAAAAGTAGACACCTTTTTATAACTGGTTGTCAGTTTAGAAGGGGCGCCTCAATTAACAGAGGGGCTCCTTTTCTCAGGATTTGCCTCTCTTGGCCAGAGTGGAGAGTGATGCAAAGTGTCGCTCAGTCTCTTTGGAGGCCCTGTCCTATGTTATATTCCATAAACATGTCACAGAAGGGGAAATATAAAAACAATCACAGAAAATGGCCATATACACTGCATGTGAATAGTAGATAATAAATGCAAGGCATTAGTTGGATTTTGGCCAAGATACATCAGCCCACTAACCGCATCAAGGTTCCTTGCCTGTAGTGGGTCCCTACACTAATATAAATATGCCACAGAAGGGGGAAATATAAAAACAATCACAGAAAATGGCCATATACTTACTGACTAAGGAGGGCACATAGCTGCATCCTCTCATCATGCAGGTAGAAGACTACCAAATGAGGGAGCCAATTGCACCTGTGAGGGACACCGATGAGACAGCCACTCACACAGCCTCTTAGTATAGAGGGGGGGAGGGTAGCTGCTTGGTGTATACTCCCATACAGAGTGGATACAAAGTGGCAGACCTTGTGATACATGTAGTGCACCATGCAGACCAATATGGTTCACTTTTTAGGGGGAAGGGCAACCCGCTGAACTATTATGGCGTCATTAATAGGTTTATGGTCTGCATGGTGCACTACATGTATCAGAAGGTCAGCCACTTTGTATCCACTCTGTGTGGGAGTATACACCAAGCAGCTACCCCCCTCTATATTAAGAGGCTGGGTGAGTGGCTGTTTCATCGGTGTCCCTCACAGGTGTAATTAACTCCCTCAATTGGTAGTCTGCTACCTGCATGATGAGAGGATGCAGCTATCTGCCATCCTTAGTCAGTAAGTATATGTCCGTTTTATATATTTCATAAACAATTCAATGATTTAAGTGGGCACTGTGAAATGATTAATTTCCCCTATGATGGTGCTGCAGGGAGATTGTACACCGACTTTCAGATCTCCCAACATATTACAGCTGTTTATCAGGGGCCCCAGAATCAAGACACTTTGTGATCAGCTTATTGCCAAAGGACACTTCTAAAGGCCCATTTACACACAACGATTATCACTCAAAGTGTGTTCCAAATATGGCATTTGAGCGATAATCGTTGCATGTAAACGCTGCCATTGTTCACTCTTTGGCTGAACGATGGTTTTAAGGTGAGCTTAAAAGCCATCATTCAGCCGGAGAGATAACAGGGATCATACACTGTGTTCTGCACAGAAGTTGGAGATCACATTGTGTTCTGACAACAGCCATGTGAGAACAATGGAGCTGTGTGCAAAGCTCAGACCACATGCTGTGCTCCCGGAGACCCTTTACACGCAAATGTAGTTATAAAGTGTTAATGGGCATTTGTGTCCATTAACACTTTATGCAAAATGATAGCTAAAACTGTCAATCTTTCAATCATTTGAAATATTGTCTTTGCATGTAAATGTGCCTTAACACAGAGATTGTATAAAAGTTTAGAGTCCCTTTAAGGCAAAAATAATGAGGTAATAGGGACTTCTACAAGCACTGGTAAGGAATCATTAGGGAGAGACTTTGTGTACCAACTATAATAATTTTGGGACTGTAGGCGGTTGTTGAAGCAAGATAGAGTAATAGACAGTAACCACTTTTAAAGTCAACAAAGTTATCTAAACCCCTTCATTCCCGAGCCATTTTTCATTCTCATTTTTTCATCCCCACCTTAAAAGAGTTATAAGTTTTTCTATTTTTCCATTGACTTAGCCATATCGGGTCTTGTTGTTTTTACGAGACAATTCACTGGCATTCATTGAATGACAGCTGAGCCCTGCCTCTGATTGGTCACAGCACTCAGCCAATCAGAGGAGAGGCAGCGCTTTCAGGAGGTGGGGATTTTTAAATCCACAGCCAGAAGAAAATGCTTTAGAACAGTGCTGGGGAGAAGATGCGCCAAGCTGGACAGTGCCAGAGGGGTGAAGTATTTTTTTTTTTCAAGCAGCTAGGGCTTATTTTCAGGGACAGGCTTATATTTCAAGCCCTTTCCCAAAAATCCCTATGGGGGTTGCCTTCAATACATTGCCTTCAATGGGGCGGCAGCAGCTGTCAGTGTTCAGTGATGAGGGGACATCTGTGGAGCAGCTGCGCTTCTCCAAGCACAGCTGCTCCAGCGAACGGGCCGCACATATGTTAATTTTGCCCATTCGCGTGTTTTGTGCTAATGCGTTGAGTGCAATTTTTTTCGAACACATAGGTGCGCAAAAAACATGTTTGTCTGACCGAGCCCTTACAGAGTTTTAATGTGATATTTTAATAGATTGGACTTTTACAAACACAATGATGCCAATTTTGTTTGTTTTATTGCTGTTCAGAATTTCTTTTAATTAGCTAAAGGAGGGTTTTTTATTTCAATATTTAAAATACTATTAAACCTATTTGTACAACTTTTATTTATTATTCCCCATAACAACTTTCAGTGGTTTGCTCACTTGTCCAATATACTGCAATAATTCTGTATTGCAGTATATTTTACTCAAATGTTTGCCTATTAAGCCTTGCCACAGGCTAGCACCGATTGCAATTGATATTGCCAGCAGATATTAGCTGTTTGACATAGCTGACACCCACCAAGTATGGAGCAGGCTCAGCTTCCCGGCCAGCTTCATTCAGCCAGTTAATCAGATCATCATCAATTGACAGTAAGCAGTGGGGACCACCCACTTGACAAATTCAAAGCATCAGGAGCTTAATTAAAGAAGAGCCCATAGAGGGAAACAGAGGTTAGTAGGAAGAAGTGAAAAGCAGCAATAGAGTCAGTGGGGCCATGGCTGCAAAGCTATTCAGCTGACCTCGCTGACATTAGGATGTGGCAAGTCCTTTTTAAGTACGGTATATTAGGAAAAAAATTACAACTACAGAAAAATATAGTTAAAGGGATTGTCCCACCAAAAAATATATTGAACAGTTGGTCATAATTTAAAAAAGTTATAAAAGAAGCAATACTCACCTCTCTCACTAATCAGAGGCTGCAATGTCACCATGCCAAAATTCTGGCATCATGGTGCCCAGGGTGTGAGCACTCATACCAGAAGAACAGACTGTGACATCACAGCCTCTGACTGCCAGTGGTCCCTTCCACTGCAAACACAGACCAGGAGATCCACAGGAGTCATTATGCTGCTTGCCGAGGGGGACAGGGGCGATGGGGGAGAGGTAATTATTGCTTCTTTAGTTGTTTTAGGTCAAGAGCAGGGCACAAATATCCCATTTAAGACTACAAAACCCCACAGTCCAGATGATTATAAAAGGGTCTCACTATTGAGATAACCTAATCTATTGTTACTTGTGGAGCAACTGGTCTGTAATGATCAGTTCACTAGATGAGAAAGATACATGCGGATACTTCCCATATGTCCATTTTTTGATATAAGGATTAAAACTGTAGAAAAAGGGTCAAATGGGAAGGATCTAGATCTGCTATTTGTACGTTGATATTATTTTCAAGGAAGAGAGAACTGATTGCCTACATGAAAAGTTTGAATGATGCCTATAGTCCTAACTGTCCAAAAACAAAGCACTTTAAAGATCCACAAAGGCCTTCGGCACTGAGAGTGATATTGGGATGTGATTGACGCCCCGATATCTCTCTCGCAAACCTTTTTGAAGCCCTGAATGCGAGGCGTTTCCGCAGGGAAACAGCCTTCCATCCCTGCAGTGCTAAAGGAATCTCCTGCTGTGGCTGTCAGGAGATACTGTTCTTCTCCCATGGCTTCCTATGGGGCCAGCGGCAACAGCAGTGGCAGGGGACTCTCCGCGACGGGGATTTTCAGGGTAAAGGGGGGGGGGGGGCTTGAAATATAAGCCCCCCCTCGAAAGTAGTCTTAAGTGATATTACCCATTCATTCTAAAAGAATAGCAAAAGTAAACAAAGTAAAAATCATTCTGAAAACTAGTATGGAGACAAGGTGCTCGTTTTAGCTGTCCTGTGTATCATTTATCATGGGGCATCATAAAATGTAATCTGTAGCGAAATGTAAATACAAAATGTTTAAACAAAATATGATAAAATGTATTCAAAAACATCTAAGAATCTATATATATAAAATTGAATGTATGTCTGTGTGCGTGCGTGTCTGTCTGTTTGTCCTTTATGCGCTACTACACCATTCATCCGATCACCATGAAACTTTGGGAAGTTGTTAAGTACACTCCTGGGAAGATTATAGGCATAGTACAACTATCCTACGATAAATGGCGCGCGCGAGAGCGTCGTCGAAAGTTACGCCCCCCCCTCCACGTAGATCGTTTGATTTCCATCACTGGATGTCTGACAGTTAAAGCTGCATTGTGATGTCATTAAGGCTCTATTATGACACGTACAGAGCCACGTAGATCGTTCGATTTCCATCATTGCCACTAATTCTCTCACTTCCCGATGTCGTAGAAACATGAAATTTGGCACGAGCATTGACTATGTCATGAATAGGAAAAGGTAATGGGTCCCAACTCGATTATTCAATTCTATGCGCAAAAGAATTAGCGTCCAAATTTTACGTACGGAATCTAATTTTCTCGCTTCCCAATGTCATAGAAACTCAAAATTTGGCACGAGCAGTGATTATGTCATAAATAGGAAAAGCAAATGGGTCCCAACTCGATTATTCAATTCTATGCGCAAAAGAATTAGCATCCAAATTTTATGTACGGAATGTAATTTTCTCACTTTCCGGTGTCATAGAAACGTGAAATTTGGCACCAGCATTGATTATGTCATACATAGGAAGAGTTAATGGGTCCCAACTCGATTATTCAATTCTATGCGCAAAAGAATTAGCATCCAAATTTTACGTACGGAATCTAATTTTCTCGCTTCCCAATGTCATAGAAACTTGAAATTTGGCACGAGCATTGATTATGTCATGAATAGGAAAAGCTAATGGGTCCCAACTCGATTATTCAATTCTGTGCGCAAAAGAATTAGCATCCAAATTTTACGTACGGAATCTAATTTTCTCACATAGAAACTTGAAATTTGGCACGGGCATTGAATATGTCACAAATAGGAAACGCTAATGGGTCCCAACTCGATTATTTAATTCTATGCGCAAAAGAATTGGCGTCCAAATTTTACGTACGGAATCTAATTTTCTCGCTTCCCAATGTCATAGAAACTTGAAATTTGGCATGAGCATTGATTATGTCATAAATAGGAAAAGTTAGTGGGTCCCAACTCGATTATTCAATTTTAAGCGCAAAACAATTGGCGTCCAAATTTTACGTACGGAATCGAATTTTCTCGCTTCCCGATGTAATAGAAACTTGAAATTTGGCATGAGCATTGATTATGTCATAAATAGGAAAAGTTAATGGGAAGTTGTTGAGTACACTCCTGGGAAGATTACTGGCATAGTACAACTATCCTACGATAGGTGGCGCGCGTGCGAGCGTCGTCGACAGTTATGCCCCCCCAGACAAAGATCGTTTGATTTCCATTTCAAGCACAAAAGCAAAAGGCATTACGAGCAATGGGATGCGTGTTCAACTACAAAATGATGCATCCGCCGAACATATCACAAGACAATTCCTGGATATTGAGAATGCTGAGGTAAAATAAAAGCTGTGCTGTGATTGGTTGCTATATATTATACCGCTGAGGTAAAATGAATGCTGCGCTGTGATTTGTTGCTATTTTTTATATTGCTGAGGCAGAATAAAAGTTGTGCTGTGATTGGTTGTTATTTCTCTTACTGCTGACGTAACATGAAAGCTGCACTGTGATTGGTTGTTATATTTTATACTGCTGAGGTAACATATAAGCTGCGCTGTGATTGGGTGTTATATATTATAAAGCTGAGGTAACATGAAAGCTGCGCTGTGATTGGTTGTTATATATTATACCACTGAGGTAACCTAAAAAAGCTGTGCTGTGATTGGTTGTTATCAATATATATAAAAAAGGAATGTATGTCTGTCTGTCTTCGCAGCAATGCGCGACGGGTAAGCTAGTCTATTATAAAGGGATTAAAGGGAATGCTTCACTTACATTTTACTAATTAACTATTCTGTCAATTCTTTGTTTTTAAAGTTTTTGCTTTTTTAATTCTATTTTTAGTACATGATTATGGGGGCAGCCATCTTGCCTGAGCTACTGTTAACAGCAGTCAGATTCGCTTTACAGCACCCAGATGGACTATAGGAACCTGTAGCCTGGAGATGACTCATTGACTTTGATGAGAAATTGTTGTGGGCATGCTCTGTGACCCCTGTAGAGGTCATTGTGCAGGGATAGGTGGTGAGCTGTGACCTATCAGTGATGGGCTCTGTGTTATCTATATATAGGTGTTGTCTTTCATTGTAATCCTGCTGGTCATGATAATAATGACTGCTGCGAAGAGATCTCTACAAAACAGGTAAGGCTCTTTTATATGGAACGACTATTGTTCAAAAAAATCGTTAGATTGTGCAAATTGGAACAATAATTGTCTAGTGTAAACATGGCCAATGATTGAGTTATGAATGATAAAACGTTTGTTGTTCACTTTATGCAGACATGAAAATTATTGTTCAATAATTGTAACAGGTAAAAGCGATCATTTAGTCGTTCATTCACTGCTGCAGTACCCTGAACAACCACCAATCGAGTGAATAAGCAAATTATAATTATGTAAAAATGAAATGACTAATCTGCTTGTGTAAAGTGACTATCATCAATCAATCCTTCCAACGCTTTCTCTCTCTGTGTAAGAGGACCCATAGTGTGACTATTGTGAGGCTCATTGGACGATATGTAAGCATTACCAAAAAGTACAAAAATATGCTTAACAGACAAACTTGATTAAAATAAAAAGGTGTTTTTCTGGCAATACATTCCCTTTAATTCCAACAATACCTAGGCAAAGTATGGTACACCAAATGGCTAAAACATTTATCATGTGTTTAGGTAATGTATGGTGGTCACTGGAATTATGTGTACCCTCTTTATGTGTACTGGATGCAGTCAATGAATACAGTCACAGTAGGGTAGGCCATATTGCTTTCCCTTTTTCCGCTGAGATTTATATGTTCTTAAAGTTCTTATGCTGCTTTGTGATTGCCCAAATTTTTTTAAACATGGCTTGTTGAGTGTAGACATGAGAGCTTTCATAAAAGCAGCTCTACTCCTTTGGTGTATATTTTAATCTAATTTTATTAAAAGAGCTGTCTGAATCTTAAAATAAATTAAAACAGCTGAAAATAGAAAGAAAATCTAACAATAGTTCAGAGTGTAGAACAGAGCAGCGCTCTTAGCTGTGCAGTACCAGCTATTCCAGGCATTTACTATTTATGACTAATAGGTCATCAATAGTTGATCGATGGAGTTCACCAATTGGGATCTCAACTGATCAGTTGATCCTCAGCCCCATTGCATCGGCAGACGTCTGCATCGTCGTTGAAAGCTGGAAGTGTAATAGAAGGCTTCACTCTTATGGATTTAAATTGGAGTAAAGCCTTTTATTATACTTCCAGCTCTGACCACCAATGCGGATGTTCACCCCCACTGTACTGAGAAAAGGTTGGAGGATCGGCTGATTGGCAGGGATCCCATGCGGCAGACTGCTGCCGATTTAACTATTGATGACCTACTGGTCATCAATAGAAAATGCTCAGAATACCCCTTTAAAATGTACTCCCCCCCCCCCCCCACTGTCAGCATAAAGATCGTTCTCCTCTGCCATAGCTGTAACAGCTGTGGCAGAGAAGAACGATGTTTGCCCATTGAATTCAATGGAGCCAGCAATACAGCACGTTCCACTGAAAGCAATGGGCTGCCGGCGATCGCAGGATGAATTGTCGGGAAGGGCTTAAATATATAAGCCCTTCCCTGCAATTCATCCAGAAATGTGTTACAATAAAAATATATACTGGCGTATAAGGCGACGGGGCGTATAAGACGACCCCCCAAACTGTCACCTTATACGCCGGTAATACAGCGGAGCAAAGAATAAAAATCATTACTCACTTCTCCTGGTGTCCTGCGGCGCTGCTGCAGGCTGTCGCTCCCTCCTGGTCCCCGGCAGAGCATTGCTTTCTGGACGCAGTGGTTGAAATCCCCGCCTCCAGAAACACACGTGCCTTCAGCCAATCACAGCCATTCAATGACATCATTGTCATTGGCTGTGATTGGCTGAAGGCAAGTGTGTTTCTGGAGGCGGGGATTTAAAGCCCTTCGTAGAGAAAGCAATGCTCTGCCGGGAACCAGGAGGGAGCAACAGCCTGCAGCAGCGGCGCAGAACGCCAGGAGAAGTGAGTAATGATTTTTATTCTTTGCTCCACTGTATTCTCGGCGTATAAGGTGACAGTTGGGGGGTCGTCTTATACGCCCCGTCGCCTTATACGCCGGTATATATTTTTATTGTAACACATTTCTGGATGAATTGCAGGGAAGGGCTTATATATTTAAGCCCTTCCCGACAATTCATCCCGCGATCGCCGGCAGCCCATTGCTTTCAGTGGAACCTGCTGTATTGCCGGCTCCATTGAATTCAATGGGCAAACATCGTTCTTCTCTGCCACAGCTGTTACAGCTGTGGCAGAGAAGAATGATTTGTCTTCTATATGTTCTCAATGGGGTCGGCGCTGCTGCCGCCGGCCCCATTGAGCGCATATAGAGAAGGGCAGATTTTAATACTCGGGTGACACCTAATCTCGCCAGCCACTCACTGCAGGGGGGTGGTATAGGGCTTGAACGTTGCAGAAGGAAGTTGTAATGCCTTCCCTGCCTTTCTATTGGCCAGAAAAGCGTGCAAATTTCTCAGGGAAGAAAATGAAAGTAACCCGAACACCGCGTGGTACTCATTACGAGTAACGAGCATCTCGAACACCCTAATACTCGAACGAGTATCAAGCTCGGACGAGTACGTTCGCTCATCTCTAATAATTAATTAACTTTCCAAATACTTCTGACATTTCATGGTGACATGCTAGTAGTTTTGGTCAGTTTCGGTCTGGGTGTTGAGACCCCCACCAATTGCTAAAATGAGGAGGTAGAAGCATACATCCGAGCACTGTGCCTCTTTATTTGTGATTTTCCAGTGGTGTAAGGGCTAATAGACTTTCAATTGAGCTTGTACACTGCTCCAAGTAGGGCCGAAAAAAACTAAATGGCCACAGTACTCAGATGAGTACTTCTGTTTGTTTTATCGTTTAGTGGGAGTCTCAGGAACAGGACCCCTGCTGATGAAAACTTCTGCCATATCACTATGGCTAAACTTTTTTAAACTCTATAATTAGATTTACATTGGTTATAGTCATAAAACGGACCCTTTATAATATGACCTTTTTGATGTTTTCACTTATTTTTAATTTTGTCTTTAGAAAATAGAAATCGTTTTTTCTTATTGGAAACTGTCAACAAGTAGGTGAAAAAATGCACAGATGTAGCAAGGTTTAACGACACTCAACACATTAAGGCCTCCTTCCCACGAACGGATTTCCGCCGCGTAATTCGCGGCGAAAATCCGCTGCGTTGCCCGCAGCTATTAGGTTCTATTGAACCTAATAGCACAATGCTCACGATGCGTAATTCCACCGCGGAATTACGCACCGCGATTTCTCCCGTCCTCACCCGCAGCATGCTCTATTTTCTGCGGGTGAGGACGGGCTGTACGCACTGACGGCTTCCATTGCAGTCAATGGAAGCCGTCCGTTCACGCTATCTCCCGCTGTAACCAGCGGGAGATAGCGTGAAAAAACGCTTTCCCGCCCACCGCCGCGCGTCATATGACGCCATATGACGCGCACGGCCGCGTCACGTGACACGGCCGGCCGCGTCCCGTGACACGGCCGGTGACGCGCGGCGGTGGGCGGTGACGCGGCGGCGGTGGGCGGGGAAGCGATTTCACGCTATCTCCCGCAGGTAAGTATAGGGGCTCTGGGGGGCGCCGTGACGGGCTTCGCAGCGGAATATTACGCGGCGGAGCCCGTCACGGCGCCCCCCAGAGCCCCTATACTTACCTGCGGGAGATAGCGTGAAATCGCTTCCCCGCCCACCGCCGCCGCGTCACCGCCCGTCACCGCCCACCGCCGCGCGTCACCGGCCGTGTCACGTGACGCGGCCGGCCGTGTCACGTGACGCGGCCGTGCGCGTCATATGGCGTCATATGACGCGCGGCGGTGGGCGGGAAAGCGTTTTTTCACGCTATCTCCCGCTGGTTACAGCGGGAGATAGCGTGAACGGACGGCTTCCATTGACTGCAATGGAAGCCGTCAGTGCGTACAGCCCGTCCTCACCCGCAGAAAATAGAGCATGCTGCGGGTGAGGACGGGAGAAATCGCGGTGCGTAATTCCGCGGTGGAATTACGCATCGTGAGCATTGTGCTATTAGGTTCAATAGAACCTAATAGCTGCGGGCAACGCAGCGGATTTTCGCCGCGAATTACGCGGCGGAAATCCGTTCGTGGGAAGGAGGCCTTAATAACCTGTGACATAGCTTTTCGATAGCTTGTGTTGCGTTAAAGGGCTTGTGTCAAGTTATAAAGTTATCCCCTATCTACAGGATAGGGGATAACATTACGATTGATGGTCTGACTGCTGGGACACCTACTGATCCCAAAAATGTGGGTGTAGTCGGTCTCCAAGTGGATAGAGTGGAGGTCGTGCAGGTGAGCTGGTGTTCCTTTCACTTCACTGACAGTGCTGGAGATTACCAAGTTGAAGTGCTTTGGCAATCTCTGGCGCCATCACTGAAGTGAATGGAGCAGCAGCGTGCCTGTGCAACCTCAACTCCATTCACTTAGGGGCCGAGCAGACCCCATTATCAGGATTGGGGTGGGGTGGTGGGTCCCAGTGGTCATACAGACACTAATCATAAAGCTATACCCTATCCTGTAGATAATTTTATATCTTGGCACAACCCCTTTAAGATAACCAATTGCAGCAAGTTATCTATGTTAAGCTAAATTTAGGTAAAAGCGTAGGGATGAGCGAGTATACTCGCTAAAGCACTACTCGTCTGAGTAATGTGCTTTAGACGAGTATCTCCCTGCTCGTCCCTGAAGATTCGGGGGCCGCCGCGGAGTGGGGAGCGGCGGGGGAGAGCGGGGAGGAACGGAGGTAAGATCTCTCTCTCCCTCTCTCCCGCCCGCTCTCCCCTGCTCCCCGCTGCGACTCACCTGTCAGCTGCAGCGGCTCCCGAATCTTCAGGGACGAGCACAGCGATACTCGGATAAAGCACATTACTCGAGCGAGTAGTGCCTTAGCGAGTATACTCGCTCATCCCTAGTAAAAGGGTAACCAAAGCCTGATTAAAATATAAACACCCAATACCTGCATTACTTCTGTAAAAGGGGTTATTCAGAATTAGATAAAATGTTCAGCTTTTTTTTCTAGAAACAGTGCCATTCTGTCCTTGGGCTCTGTCTGGTATTACACCTTATTCCTATTTCAGTAAATGGAGCTGGGCTGCTATAGCTGCACAATGCTTTTAATATAGTCATATAATAATGAGCTGAGCTGCAAGGTCTGGTAAGGTACCTTTGGAAGAACAATGTTTTGGTCCTAAAAGACCAGATACTTTTTTGTAATTTTATGCATGGGGTGCTTTTATAGTCCCTTTTTTTTCTTGGGCTGCCAAAATTGTTTTTGCAGCATTTTTTGTGATGTATAGGGCTACCTTTAATACATTTTTTGTGAAAAAATGTCCTTTTTTTCTTAAACTACGGATGTGTACAAAAAGTTTAGAAAAAAATTTAGATTTCTTAATATTTTTAAATGATTGGATTTACACTACAATATAGTACAGCAAGGAGTTTGCCATTTTGTTGAGGACATTTTGATGTATAATTCATACGGTATAGTCTGGGATTACAGGGATATGGTGACGGTTCAGGCTGGCGTGAGCAGTGGGTTGTTTTCTTTTTTTTCAATATACTTGCATTTTAGTCTGTCATTTTTTTAAATTGTTTTTGTAACTTTTTTTTTTACAAACATCTATATCCCCTATGACGTCATGTAAGACCTAAGTGGTAAAGTCACAATTTCTTTTTTAATTTCAGTTTTCCACTGTACCTGCAGCATCCTTAGGAGACCCAGTTGCAGGGAACAACATCCCCTTACAGTGACAATAGTCACTGGCAGAGCTGGACTACAGTCTGCTAAGACGCTGCAGCTCTGGCATGCTGGGAGTTGTCAGTGATCATGTGATCGCCGGGGCTCATAGAAGAAATGTCAGTGCCACTTCCTGTATTTTCTATGATGCATTCATTGAGCACTATGTAGCCTGTAAAGGAGAAAACAGAAGCTGTTAAAAACAGCTTCTGTCTTCTCCTTCGGATCCTCGGCTGTCTCTCACAACCAAGCAATCAATCTGCCCCTGTTAAATTGCAAGAGCTTTGAATCCCATGGCTTATTTTTACTATGGCATGGTATGAAATCCCAGGACCAAGCACTGTACTTTTACAGCGCTTGGTCCTTAAAGGGTTAATGAGGTAATCAGACTTAGGCCCAATGTCCACGGTTGGACTTGAATTGCAGAATCCACAGTTCAAGCCGTCCATAGAGAAACATGGGATTCTGCAACTGAATTACAGTATGTGGATTTGTTTTGCGAACCTTTTGGCCCAGAAATAAATTGCAGCATGCTCCATTTCAGTGTGGTTCTCGCATGGACGGCTTCCATTGAAGTCAATGGAAGCCTTCCGATCGGCGCAATTGAATTGTGGATGGGCTGCGGATTCTGTGGGAAAGCAGGAGTTTAAAAATTAAAAAACTCTACTGCGCATGTGCAGGGGCCGGCGCTTCTGCACACATTTACAGTGGAGAAAATAGAAGACCCGGACAGGTACGCAGAAGACCCAGACGGGTAAGCAGTGTCCTTCGGCTGTGGGCAGGGTCAGTTGTGGATTCCTGCATGCGGAATCCAATCTGCCAGTGGACAATGGCCCTTACACAGATCAGTACATCTTTGTGCACTCAAAGTAGTAAACAGACACAAGCCACAATGACGTATAATAAAAATAAGTTCTATCAACATCAGCCAACTTCCTTCCATGTAACAATAGAAGATTTCATACACCGTACAATGTAAAAAATAAACAGTGGTAACAACTAAATAAAAGAATGAAAATCTAAAATACAGATGCTAGATGTTGTTTGCCGACTTTGTTGCCAATGATTACTAAACAAGTAGGTTGATATCAAGATGATACAAGATATACTGAGCACTCAGCTACAAATATTGAATTATACGATGCAGATGATCCAAACTAAGCAACTGTTTACGCTCATCACTGATTTGCAGTCTTTCAAGTATTGTGCAGGATAATTTGTTTTCTTTTCTGTATTTGTTGAGGCACATTACATGTATTTATACAGAGAGCTCTGTAGAGTAACTAGGAGCCCGTCTGGTGTGCATATAATGAGCCTGATACACAGATATCCTGACACACACAGACACCAAGATAGACATGTTTTGGAATGTTGCAGCCCGCAGGTAATTTATGGAATAATTTCCACCATACGGCACAGAAATCACATTTTGTTAAAAAGGAGCGGTCTAATTACACGTCTTCTTGCAGTTTAGGCATGTTCATTATAAAACTAGGTTATAATTCACTTATTAGCTTTTTACATTTATCTTTTACTATTTATTCTTTATTATTATCTCTTTAATTCCATACCTACAGTGAACCTTTATGGCACAAACTGATTGCACCATGTTTACATTGCTTCACCCAAAAATTGGTCAAAAATTCCATAATCATCCATCACCTCTCGATTGTGTCCACACTGTTGGCTACTTTGTAAAATTTTAAATATGTGATTGATACTAATTGTGGACTTGACAATCTAGTTGGCTTAGGTTTCGTGTCTGCATGCAGTATAATCCATTAAGCAATACATAAAAATTGGTTTAATAGCGTTTTCAGGCATACACATTGAGGCCTCAGTCACACGGGCGCATCGGCACCTGTACATCGGCGCCGATGCGCCCGTGTGACTGACACCAGCAGATGGATGTACCTAAAGACGGCCGTCTCTCTGCAGCGCCGGGAGGAAGAACATGTGACCGGCTCCATTGCCGGTCATGTGTTCTATGATCAGCGCTGGAGAGAGACGGCCGTCTTCAGGTACGGCCGTCTTCTGTCAGTCACACGGGCGCATCGGCGCTGGTGTACGGGTGCCGATGCGCCCGTTGACTGAGGCCTGATGATCTATCCTTACGAATGATCAGTAGAAAGGAATACTGGATCCTGTTGCTAATCTAATGTGTATGGTAGTCTCACCACTGTCCACATGATGGAAGATATCTGGGGAAATGAGGATTGGGCATGTTAGATTTTAACAGACCGGATCCTTTAAATAAACAGTAAAAAGGTAAAATACAGCTCACCAAAAATCTTCTACAGATCTACAGTGTTATGCCAAACAGCCAAACGCCAATGTCAATTTTGACTGATTTGTCAGACATGAAAATAGGAAAGCTTTGATGATCATCCAACACCAGGCAAATAAATCATTAGAAAATGAGGTTGGTCAGGTAAATGTTACGTATTCAGATGTGCAACCACTGATGATCACTCCTCGGCACGAAGCTTGGTAAGAGGCAGAGACTGGAACTGAGTTAGTGCTGAGCAGGTGAGGGTTAATGAAGTCCCTGCCTAACAGAGCAGAGTGATCGTCCCAACAAGGATGGCCCTGAGTTGAAACCTGGGTGCTGTATAACCCTGTCAAGGCCCTAAGCGGAACAGGACATACCAAGCAGAAACAGGAACCGAGAATGTGAACAGGAACAGAAGATTATGATAAAACACAAGTAACTTATAGCTACAACAGACTTCAGACCAGTAATTACAGATATACTGCAGGAGCAGCACCCACAAGCTGTCATAGAAGAACAACAACCTGGAAGAACTGGATAGCAGATCTGGGGAAGCTATATAGTGAAGTGATTGGCAAACAGCCTCCAGCTAAGTGGAGTAATGAGGAACTGTTAACTCAAGGGATGCTGGAGCAAAATAAATACAAACTCAGATAACAAACAAGGCAGAGCAGTAGACCTGTCTGCTACACCTAACAGTAGGATTTACAGCTATTCTGCATTCCCAATTTTGAAAGTATAGGTTTGGCGAATAGTGGTGATTCTTGTAATTGGCTGGGGAAGTTTCTTTTAAGTGGACAAGTTGTGTTCCAGGCAAACATCTATAAATTACAACATTTCGTAGTGGGGTGGTACTCGTGCATCTTGTCTCCACCAGAAGAATGGGTGCCGACATGGGTTATCCTGCTTGACATACAGGGGATGGCCTGCTGATGCCCACAGGTGGTGATTGGCTGTTGCAGCCTGTAACATTCCCCACTGGACCTGCCATCCCTGCTCTTGGCAATGTCCCATATGCACTTGCATGTACCCTTGGGACACCGCAGCTGACATGACAGTGTCCAATCTCCACTGCTCTGTACCAGGGGCTGGCACTCAGACTCTTGTCACCTGTCTTTGCTTACCTGCTGGCCTTCTGTGCCGACTTGCTCCCCGGCGGCCTAAACGATAGATAGAAGGCTTCCACAGGGGGCCGACATAACACCTGCACACCTTTTTTTTTGTCCCTGCCAGCGGCAGCCTCTGGACATTCAGACAGTCACTCTTCCCTCTCAGCCTCGGAACGGTGCTGGGTGCTGTGTACTGTGCTGTAACTGTGTCTGGCTCCACAGTGTCCTTCCTGGTCTTCTGTCACTGTGTTCATGGACGGACGGCCTGAAAGCACTACAGTGCACTTCCATGTTGGCTTGCTGTGGCAGACAGTTTATGGGCAGCTGCTCAGTCTTCCCGTCACCCTCCGCAGCCTGCTGGCCCCTGTTAGTGTGTTAGCAGCCAGCCAGCAATGCAGAAGCCTGCTGACCGCAGCCAATCGGCAGCTAGGGGCCTGACAGGGGCATTCCCTCCTGATAAGGGCTGTCAAATCCCTAGCTTCCGGTAGAGACACGATGCACCAGTACCTAGTGGGGCTTCTTCATGTAAAGCAGATAATTGGATTATGTGCTTTTTGTTGTTGTTCTCCTGATAGATAAGAGTCCCAGAGTTGGAACTTGTACCTATCCTACACTCATAGCTTATACTATAAACAGGCTATGAATAGCTTTTGTTGGAAAACACTTAAGAATGTATTAGTTCATAAATATTGTATAACAAAGAACACCTACACTAAGGAGGTAGTCAGATAAACTGGAATACCAATATCCTCTTGCTTAAAAAGAGTGGATGCACAGTAAAATCTTAGCACAAATTCCAAAAGCTATAAAAAAATGGTCTTATAACTCTGGAACTTCAATATTCTTAATGAACCATACAAACATTCAATAGAAAAAGAGGCAACATACCTTTGGTGGGGCTGTAGATGACTTGTGATTGGCTTTAAATGAGGTCATGACCCTAAAATTTATGAAATACTGCAAAGGTCCAACCATCCTAAAAATCTTTCAGTCCACCAGCTTTAAATATGATAAACTAAAAGAAGGTTATTACAGTTTCAATCACCCAATAAGAAAATGTTCTTGGGCAAGAGGAGACTTGTATACATTTGTAGATCTACTACATGTTGTAGCTTGAGATGAGCGAGCGCACTCGCTAAGGGTGCTCGTTTCAAAAGATTCGGGTGCCGGCGGGGGGCGGGGAGTTGCGGGGGAGAGTGGGGAGGAACAGGGGGAGATCTCTCTTTCTCCCACCCCCCCACCCCTGTTCCCTCCCGCAACTCACAGCTCAGCCCCCGCCGGCACCCGAATCTTTTGAGACGAGCGGGCAGCTACTCGCAAAAGGCCATACTCGCTCGAGTATTTGCCCTTAGCGAGTACGCTCGCTCATCTCTAGTTGTAGCACATAGCAGTACCACCATTCTAAATGTTTGAGAATCTTTAAAGGAATCGTGAAAATTTCCAGTGACATTTATACTTAGCCATATGAAATGTGTTATTCTCAGGTACTTTCTGTATATAAAATTGAGCATTATTATAACAGTGTGTCTATGGTCACATAGTTAATAGACCACAAGGCTAGCATGTGTTTTCTATGACGCTCGTTTGCATAAGCTTTTGCCTTTATTGCATCCCAAAAATTCCATTTCAATTGCAAACACTGTGGAAAGGCACATCTAGCATTTTGCCCAGCATGATAATCCCTAGAGCAAATAATGAGATTTTCCCTTTAATAATATGCTGCCTGACACAACATCTGTACTACTCTCCTTACACTCAGCCAGTCAGTGGTAGTGACAGGAAGCTACCAGTAAATGTAACTCCAATGACGTCTGCATGGTTCCTGATACTGTCTGGTTCTCTTTTTGTATTAGAAAAATGAGACTGAATGTAAGTTGAATATTACTATATATAGAGGAGCAATTATGTAACAGTACGTCCAAATCCTAATGCAGTATTTATTCATGGATATTGGTTATACATTGAACAGCCCTTCAAGTGAATAGAAGTGACAGATCTCCACAAGACAGTGCAGATCTGGTGTTATCACCTGAAGACCACATCCTCAGTAAAGATGTACTTGCATATATTCAAAAGATAGAAGGACATCTGATTGACTTCTTAGAGGATTGTCTACTAATTATCTAGCAGAGCCACCACAGGGGGGAATGAAGCATTTAAAATAAATTGGTTGTCTGTAAAATGCAGAATAGACTGGGTCTTCCAAAGAGAATCCTTCCTTTAAGCTACTCTCTGCCCTGGCTATTTTTTTAGAAGTCCTGAATGAGGAACCCCTCCACTACTGAATGGAATTATTTTTATATTGGCCACTAGAAGCACTGTTCAAAAATTCTGTTCAAAGATAATCTCCTTAATAAAGCTCAGCTGTCTTCATAAAACACAAGCACACATTTAAAATGAAGGAACTGCATCATGATGTATGATGAAAATAAGGCTTTGGTCACAACAGCATCATAGCTTCTGTTTATAACGGAGCCATGACCA